>NC_054386.1:102507072-102588448 GCF_017654675.1 Xenopus laevis | reverse complement strand
AGGGATTAGAGACAGAACATAAGGGATTAGAGACAGAACATAAGGGATTAGAGACAGAATATAAAGTATTCGAGACAGAACATAGGGGATTAGAGACAGAACATAAGGGATTAGAGACAGAATATAAGGGATTAGAGACAGAACATAGGGGATTAGAGACAGAACATAAGGGATTAGAGACAGAATATAAGGGATTAGAGACAGAACATAAGGGATTAGAGACAGAACATAAGGGATTATAGACAGAACATAAGGGATTAGAGACAGAATATAAAGGATTAGAGACAGAATATAAGGATTAGAGACAGAATATAAGGGATTAGAGACAGAACATAAGGGATTATATACAGAATATAAAGGATTAGAGACAGAACATAAGGGATTAGAGACAGAATATAAAGGATTAGAGACAGAATATAAGGATTAGAGACAGAATATAAAGGATTAGAGACAGAACATAAGGGATTATATACAGAATATAAAGGATTAGAGACAGAATATAAAGGATTAGAGACAGAACATAAGGGATTATAGACAGAATATAAAGGATTAGAGACAGAATATAAAGGTTTAGAGACAGAACATGCTCCAGAATTAGAGACAGAACAAAGGGTATGAGACATAGAAGCCAAGGATTAGAGACAGTACCAAGGTATGAGACAGAGGGGATTACAGCAGAAGATATTGCCCAGTCAATGAAATGAGAGTGAAGGGTTAATAAGGGGGGGCAGGTGCAGCCCTTCATGGCCACATAGAAACCACTGAGGTCTGTGACCCCTTAATGAATGTCCCATTACCCCCCCCCATCTAATCCCACTGACTCCCCCCAGGGTTTAATAAGTAAATTCTCTCGCCCGCGTTTCTTCTTTACAACCCCAGCGCTGGGGAATTAGGAATAAGAAATATTTATAGTCCCACGTAAGGCCACGCTCTTTCCCACGTTATTCACATTATTCCTCTGATAAACCCCAATTAGACTCATCTCATTATAAACGTGTCCCAGCACTTTATTCTGATTGATTAGATATTCCAGCAGGAACCGCCCACCTTCCACACCCCTTCCCTGCTGGAAAAGCCTCACCAACACAACAACAATGAGAATAAAAACTGCAATTGGTTTTCATTTTTTATTATTTGCGGTTTTTGACTTACAGCAGCTCTCCAGTTTGCAATTTCAGCAGTCTGGTTGCTAAGGTCCAAATTCCCCTAGCAACCATGTACTGATGTGAATAAGAGACTGGAATATGAATAGGAGAGGCCTGAATAGAAATAGGTAAGAAAATGCAACAATGTGTCTCCTTACACAGCAATTGCTTTTTAAGTTGGGGTCAGTGACCCCCATTTGAAAGTTGGACACAGGGGAAAAAAAAAGGCAAACTGTTCAAAAAATAATAAAAAGAAAAGATGAAGACCAATTGAAAAGTTGCTCAGCCTTTGTACAATGTGCTAATAAGTGGAGCAGCCAGTTGCTAGGGGGAGTGAAGGTAGCAACTGGATATTGTTGGATATCATGGCCCAAAGCTCATGTGAGGGGAGTAGTGTAATGTTGTGTAATGTAGTGTAATGTTGTGTAGTGTAATGTAATGTATTGTAGTGTAATGTTATGTATTCTAGTGTAATGTAGTGTAATGTACAGAGGTTGTTCCTAACAACACAAATGTGTCTGTAGCCAAATTCCTGACCCCTGTGCCCCCCCCACGTGGGACTCAGCACAAACAATATTATTGTCTGGGACATAAACTTCACCCCTAACGTTTTGTCTCTGTGGCCCCAGTACTTTGCCTATTGGGGGCTTGTGTAGAATAAAACGAGGCAATTAAATAAAGATATAATAAGAAATGAATGATAATAATGTGCCCCCCAGGAGAGCTCCACACGGCAGACTCACAATGGATTGTTTGCTCTTGGGCCTTTCCATAAATACTTGTAAGTCTGACACTGAGGAACCGACAGGCAGAACAACTGACAGTAAGAACTGCACTGCCTCAACCGTCTCTTCTGTAACCCACAGCTTTCCTTCTCTTTCTACCCCCAAATATCACTTGTCCCCAGCTCAGCAAATGTACAGGGAACGTATAGGGAACGTATTGGGAATGCACAGAGAATGTATAGGGAATTTACAGGGAATATACAGGGAATGTACAGGGAATGCACAGAGAATGTATGAGGAACGTAGAGGGAATGTCGAGAGAATGTACAGGGAACATAGAGGACTATTGCTGATCATGTGATGCACCACATGACTCAGTCAGGAAGGGGTTACACTCGGCATTTCCTCATAGAAAGAAGGGGATTGGTCAGTAAATGTGCCCAATATCTGCCTCTGCCACTTCCACACTCACCCCATGAACAGGAGGAAACTGTGTCCCCCAAACTACAGCCCTGAGCCAGGGTTACAGGGAGTTGCTGTCAGGCACCCCAATAAAATAGACTGGAACTATTCTGGGCCACTGGGGGGGGAGAGAGAGAGAGGTTCAGCCTTAACTGAGAGGGACAGAGAGACACAGGATAGACAGAGTATGGGGGGAAGAGACAGCTGAGAGAGTTGGGGTATAGAGAATACTGGGAGAAGAGACAGAGAGACAGGTGAGGATTGACAGAAGAGAGAAAGAGAGGTAGGACAGACAGAAGAGATAGGGGAAGAGACAGCAGAGAGAGGAGGGGCAGAAGAGACAGGGAGGGAGTGGTTATAGGATTAGAGTGCAGTACAGGGGTGAGTAGTGGAAGAGGCTACACAATATGTTGGTGCCACAGTATATAAACAACACAGCGGGGGAGGAGGGAAATGTCTGGGACAGTCTCTTGGATATTGTTCAGCCACTGTCATATTTATTCAGGTGACATTTAGCAGATGTAACAGTCACATACAGGGGTCTCATAGTTACTAGTGGGATCATCTCTCTCTCTCCTGTGTGTGGGGGGGGGGACATGTTATTACTGGGGGTGCCCCCGGCTCTTTGTTATGTGATAAACTGGCAGCAAAGCAAGTGTCATATGTACTGACTGTCTCTCTAGTGACACACACGGGAGGAGCTGCCATACTGACTGTCTCTCTAGTGACACACACGGGAGGAGCTGCCATACTGACTGGATCCAGTAGAAGAGACAGTGAGAGATAAAGGAGGAGACAAGAGACTAAAATAGAAGTCACTTCCCCTGGGAGCCTCAGTTATTGGCTGAGATTTGATTGAATCTGAACACACACGTGCCGACCCCATACAACCTCCATCCAACCCTGACCCCACAACTCTGAGACACGGAGTATTGGCGATAGTTTATTCATTATACAACCACCACTCTCACCTGCCAGGGGCAATAACAGGGGAAGGGGCAATAACAGGGGAAGGGGTGACACAGGTAGTGACAGATATGGATGTTGGGATATTAATGGGGATGTTTGCCAGAGAGAAACACTAGTGGGTGCCAGAGAGAAACACTAGCGGCGCTCACGCAGGTGGCCAAGAGAGAAACATAGGTGCCAGAGAGAAACACACGGTAGGGACGGTGCCAGAGAGAAACACTGGGCGAGGTGCCAGAGAGAAAACACTAGTGGGTGCCAGAGAGAACACTAGGCGGTGCCAGAGAAAACACTAGGGGGTGCCAGAGAGAAACACTAGGATGGGGTGCCAGAGAGAAACACTAGCTGGGTGCCAGAGAGAAACACTAGGCGGTTGCCAGAGAAACACTAGGTCGCAGAGAAAACGATAGGGGTGCCAGAGAGAAACACTAGCGGGTGCCAGAGAGAAACACTAGCGGGTGCCAGAGAGAAACACTAGCGGTGCCAGAAGAAACACTAGGGGTGTGCCAGAGAGAAAACACTAGCGGGTGCCAGAGAGAACACTAGCGGGTTGCCAGAAGAAACACTAGGGGGTGCCAGAGAGAAACACTAGCGGGTGCCAGAGAGAAACACTAGCGGGTGCCAGAGAGAAACACTAGGGGGTGCCAGAGAGAAACACTAGGGGTGCCAGAGAGAAACACTAGCGGGGTGCCAGAGAGAAACACTAGCGGGTGCCAGAGAGAAAAACCACTAGCGGGGTGCCAGAGAGAAACACTAGCGGGTGCCAGAGAGAAACACTAGCGGTGCCAGAGAGAAACACTAGCGGGTGCCGAGAGAAAAACACTAGGGCTGGGCCAGAGAGAAACACTAGGGTGCCAGAGAGAAACACTAGGGGGTGCCAGAGAGAAACACTAGCGGGTGCCAGAGAGAAACACTAGCGGGTGCCAGAGAGAAACACTAGGGGGTGCCAGAGAGAAGAAACACTAGGGGTGGCCAGAGAGAAACACTAGCGGGTGCCAAGAGAAACACTAGCGGGGTGCCAGAGAGAAACACTAGCGGGTGCCAGAGAGAAACACTAGCGGGTGCCAGAGAGAAACACTAGCGGGTGCCAGAGAGAAACACTAGCGGGTGCCAGAGAGAAACACTAGGGGGTGCCAGAGAGAAACACTAGTGGGTGCCAGAGAGAAACACTAGTGGGTGCCAGAGAGAAACACTAGTGGGTGCCAGAGAGAAACACTAGCGGGTGCCAGAGAGAAACACTAGGGGGTGCCAGAGAGAAACACTAGTGGGTGCCAGAGCTCCAGAAGAGTCACCCCTGCAGGGGACAAGTCCAGATGTAGATCAGTTCCTGGCACTGAATGTTCTTTGTTTATACACAACAGGGCACTGGGCAGAGATCTGATATATTTCACCAGTAACACTGTCCTACCTCCACCCCTTTCACTTATTTACACACCCAACTGCCTGTCCTACAGAGCTTACAATCTAGAAACGAATGTGGAAGTTGATGAATGAACACTAAGGCAGACAGATGAGCCTGTGGCTCAGTGAAAGGTCTCGGCGCCCCCTTGTGTTTAGAATGAAGAGACGCAGGTCAGACAAACACAAGACTGGAGGGGGGAGATCGGCTGATAAACTAGAGACACAATCTCGTGTGTAACACAAATCAGACGTTTTCTACCAGATCTCAATGGAGGGATCACAGGAGATCAGACAAGGGACAGTAACAATTGTGCACTTCTACATCCAACTCTTCACAATGGAGCACAAACACTATGGGGCAGATTTATCAAGGGACAAATTGACTTTTTTTTAATGGTCAAAACAGTCAAAAATTAACTAGGGAATTATTCAAATTCAATTGAGTTCTTGAAATCGTACCCTGGGCCTTTTAAGAACTCAAATCTGACTATTTGCCACCTAAAACCTGCCAAATTGCTGTTTAAGTCAATGGGAGAGGTCCAGGGATGAATTTTGGAGTTGTTTGCAGCCTTCCCGACATCCCAGTGTTTGCGAGGGAAAAAAAAAAAAAAAAAAAAATCTCAAATCAAGTTTTTAAAATTTAAAAAATTTGATTTGAGTTTTCGGGTGGATTTAATTCACCCTTTTAAATACAAAAAAAAAAAAAAAATAATTTTTAGAATAAATCTTGGATTAAAAAAAAACAAAAAAAAAAAACTCTAAATTTGACCCTTGATAAATGTTAGGGATGCACCAAATCCAGGATTCGGTCAAATCCCCTTCTGCACGGCCGAACCGAATCTGAATTTGCATATGCAAATTAGGGGTGGGGATGGAAATTGCGTTCCTTTTCATCACAAAACAGAATTACATTTTTTCCCCCTCCCACCCCTAATTTGCATATGCAAATTAGGGTTCAGATTCGGTCGAATCTTTCACAAAGGATTCGGGGGTTGGGGCAAATCCAAAATAGTAAATTCGGTGCATCCCTAATAAATGTGCCTGTAAAGGTGGCAATAAACGCACAGAAAACAACGTATGGAAGTTCATATTCAGAGTGTGAATGGCCGGAGATGAGCCAATCAACATCAGCAGAAGGATATTGGTCGGCCATTGGGCAGAACCATCAGAGAGAGGTAGAATTCTAGGATTTCCACCTGTTTATCTGACACTTATTGAAGATGAACCAATAGTCGCAGGGGAAGATCTGAACTGTAACATCTATTGACACCTTTACAATAGGTTTTCTCCCAAAACTAATCTTTATTTATCTGCCATTTGTGTAAAATTCCCATTACTTACCTGGAATGAGATCCATATGAGGAAACAACTAGTTACCACTCAATTAAACACCTTAAAACTGCTACTTCAGTAAAAAACCTCATGAAAAACCTTGATCCCCCCCCCATTCATTGCACTTATTGCAGAAGAGCTGGCAATTAAACACCAGAGCTGCCATTTAGAGGCTCAGCCAATGTGACAGGGAACAGCAATTTGTTCCCCACTAAAATGAACTGTAAAAAACACACACCAATCTGAATGACAAACATACACCCAAGATGGAGACACTTTACAAGCAACCAATGCCTTAGTGCCAGAAGAGCGTGTCCTTAAAGGAGAAGTAAACCTGATGTTCTTCTGCTTAGGAAAGATGTGAGAAAGGTTTCTAATTTTATTCCTAAGCAGAAGAACATCAGCCTCTTTCTTTCTCCTGACAACTTCCTTGACTACTTGCTGGTCAGACTGGTGGGAAACTGACCAGCAGGTGGCGCTGTTGGAACACAATTCATTCATATTAACAGTACATGTATCCCTTAATATCTTGGTATAAAAACAAATTAATGTAAATGTACCCCGATCAATTTTACATTCAAAGAAATACATTGTCCAAAAACACACTGCCAGCTTGATTCAGAATTAGAGTGCAACTTTCCTCGATCAGGTCACCAGTATCCCGATATACAAATGTTTGAGAAATGAGGAGAGCACTCAGCAAGTATATCAATGCTGTGGTTTTCCTTTTATTGGCCGACTACTCGAACACAACATGTTTCGGGCCTATGTGCCCTTTATCAAGTGTATTTTACATTCACTTATTTTAGAGGTTTATGTATCCTTTAAAGCACAAACGGTGACACTTAGCAGTAGCATCTCACACAGTGTGAGACCCCCAAGTCATAATCAGGTACCAGAAAGGGGGACCCCAAAGTTGATGAGCTACTAGGGGTACTTTACAACCCTTTTTCAGTTCAATTGTTTTCAGATTGAAATTTCCAATTAAATATTTTTAATTTACCGTTTATCCAAAACGCAAGTGTAAAGTTGAATGTTTGCGTCTCTGGTGTTTAAGTCTGACAGCTCAGTAATTCAGGAGGAGACTAAACCGATACAATTTTATTACATTTTGATCCATTTCTCAGTAGGATCTATGGGGAATATAAGTGTAACTATTGTATCAAGTCTAACAGTTGCCTTTAATGTCACTCAGGGACAAACATAAGCAATGGATCAACTAAATGTATCAGAACAGTTTACAGGGTCAGTGACCCCCCCCTCCCAGAGCGGCTTTGGAAGGTAAAAAATGACACTTTACACTTCAATATTAGAAAAACTGTCACACAGAGGAAAAAGTCTTAATTTCCTGCGATATCGTGTCTGATAACTGAACTGAAATAAAGTGTTGGAAAGTGAATATTCCCTTTAACTACCCCTTCAATTATGTCAGAGAAGAAACCCAGTGATGCATCAAATAAAGAAAAAAAAAACCTTGAGAAAGCGAAATAAAATTTATTGCTGGCAAAAAAAAAACAACAACATATCCCTACAGTATAAAACAAGTCACATCACAAGTTAAGAACAAAGGAAAAACAAAACCACAGGAGTTTGGTCCAGAAATAGACCCAATATGTTCTGCCCCGGGGCTGGTACAGGGAGAATCCAGAACAAGTGAAATCTGTAAGAGAAGAACGTGGTGAGTAGCTGATATTTATTTAGAGGGACAGGGCCCAAGTCTGGGGGAAGCAATGTCTGTAAATTGGAATGTGGACCCTTAGGTGAGAATGGGTCACTATATAGTCTTGGAAGTGGGATTGAAGGCTGCGTGGAGAGGACTATGCTCCCCAGTGTTTCTTTTATTCCTGAAGCAGCAAGTGTATTTAGTTGTAATATTGGTGTGTAGGTGCATCTCAGGTCATTTTGCCTGGTCATGTGATTTCAGAAAGAGCCAGCACTTTAGGATGGAACTGCTTTCTGGCAGCCTGTTGTTTCTCCTACTCAATGGAACTGAATGTGTCTCAGTGGGACCTGGATTTTACTATTGAGTGCTGTTCTTAGATCTACCAGGCAGCTGTTATCTTGTGTTAGGGAGCTGCTATCTGGTTACCTTCCCATTGTTCTGTTGTTAGGCTGCTGGGGAGGAAAGGGAGGGGGTGATATCAGTCCAACTTGCAGTACAGCAGTAAAGAGTGACTGAAGTTTATCAGAGCACAAGTCACATGACTGGGAGCAGCTGGGAAACGGACAATAGGTCTAGTCCCATGTCAGATTTCAAAATTAAATATAAAAAATATGCTCTTTTGAAAAAAGGTTTTCAAAGCAGAATTCTGCTGGAGCAGCTCTACTGATGTTTTGAAAAAAAATGACCATATACCTTTAACTTAACATCACTCTTGTGTCTCCATACTCTCCTCTTCTTCTGCACCTTCTGGAATTTCCTGGTTATCATCCTCCTCTCCTTCTTTCCTCTCAGGGGGCTTCTCATAGGCCTTCTCTGAAGGGGTCACAATGACACCGTCCCAGGTGGACATCTCAGTGGCAAGAGCTGAAGGGAACAAAGATCAGTCAGTAACGCTCAGGACACAAGTTACACCAACAGAATTATCACTTGTCCTTACCACTGGCATCTCCCTCCAGGCCCAAAATCTTCCTGTAGCCTCCGTGTGAGAGAATTCGGACCAACGTCTGGGCAGTGTAACAAACCATGTCCTGTGAAGCGAAAGCAGTTGGTTTAGAAAGATTTCTCATTCAGGGATGTTCCCAATTAACTCTTTACTTGCCTCTTCTACTGCAATGTAACAGCTTAGAACCAATGTTTTTGTTTTATAGAGACTCTGGCCTGTATTCTGTCTGGCCAGGATTTTTCCAGTAACCCGAAATATCACTAATGGTGGTTGAACAGTGGGCACGGACTATATTGAGGCCTGGACACAACTCAATTAGGATGAGAATCACACTTGTATAAATAGGACATAGGAGAGGTCTTGCTCCTAGAACAGATTGGATTTTCCATAGGCCCCCAAAAGGCATCCATAGGAGTCATTGGAATTCTTGCTCTAGCACCAAATCAGACACTACATAGGCACCTTTTTTAAACAGAAAAAGTTCCCCAATGCAAACAAATTTTGTCTACAAGGTTTTTTTTTCCCCAAAAAAAATGAGCAATCGACAATATACGATCAATTAACCCCATGAGATCTATTCAGCATTGCACTTCTGCACATAGAGCGATGGTGTAACATCATTAATCAGCTATGCAAGAAACCTCCCAGAGTCTTCCACCAATGATACCTAGGCCCACACGACTGGCAAAACGGTAGCCCTCTTGTTCTCCCCTATGTTTCAGAAATGGTGGCTGGAACAAAAACTTCACTGGCACACAGGATATTTCAAGCAGGAAAAACCTTGCTAGGTATTTATTGCACCTAGCAAGGTTTTTCCTGCTTGAAATATCCTGTGTGCCAGTGAAGCTTTTGTTCCAGTATTCTAGGGAGGTGGCCGATTCCTCCTGTTTGCTGTGCACCAGGTGTTCTCTATCCAATTGATTAGGGTGTGCGAGTGTTTCTTGAAATTTCAGAAATGGTGGCATCAGGGAAGCCTCTTGCACATCTGGAGGGACAATCCCAAAGCTGCTCACACGTTTATACATTAAATCAGATGTCACTTAAGAAAGGACCCAGTGGAAGCACTTGTGCACAAATGAATCTCAGGAGGCAATAAATACCTTACAACCAATCGCTTTCTCCACCTCTAATCAAGTTATAACAGCTGCCTGGAAGTCCCCAATTGTAGACTTTTCACCTAGTCAAATCCAAATAATAAAGCTAACCAGCCTTAAGAAGGACCCCTAGAAAACATTTATAACCTTCAACAGTGAAGGAAGCCTCAGAAGCAGGTCTTTGCTGCAATTACATTTATTAAAGTTGTGCCACTACATGTTTGAGAAAGGGCTTGTAGGCCTGAAACATGTATTGGCACAACTTAAAGGAACAGTTCAGTGTGAAAATAAAAACTGGGTAAATAAATAGGCTGTGCAAAATAAAAAATACATCTAATATAGTTAATTAGGCAAAAATGTAATGTATAAAGGCTGGAGTGAGTGGATGTGTAACATAATAGCCAGAACACTACTTCCTGCTTTTCAGCTCTTGCTTTGCACTGATTGGTTACCAGGCAGTAACCAATCAGTGACTTGAGGGAGGGGCACATGGGACATAACTGTTGCTTTTGAATCTGAGCTGAATGCGGAGGATCAATTACAAACTCACTGAACAGTTATGACCCATGTGGCCTCCCCTCAAGTCTCTGATTGGTTACTGCCTAGTAACCAGTCAGTGTAAACCAAGAGAGCTGAAAAGCAGGAAGCAGTGTTCTGGCTATTATGTTACACATCCACTCACTCCAGTCTTTATACATTACATTTTTGCCTAACTAACTATTAGATACATTTTTTATTTTGCACCGCTCATTTACAATTTGTTTTTACACTGAACAATTCCTTTAATAAATGTCATTGTAGCAAAGACCTGCTTCGGAGGCTTCCTTCACCGTTGTTGGATATAGCGATTAGAATTTTGTGCGACAGGAACAGCCCAAGATTTTTTCAGCCAAAACTGGAACACTGGATATCCCCGTTTTGTAAATTCCTAGAAAACATCCACAAGTTTGGATTCCCTGACTGACTTATAGGAGCCTGTCCCATGGCTAACTTTCCATTAAATCCAGCAAGTGACCCTTACACAATCCATCCTATTTTTTATTTCCCACTCTGACACCACATCTATGCCCATGTTATAGTGGGATTATAAATGACAGTAACCAAGAAAATGCTTTAGTGTATATGTTATTGTTACTATTTAGATTTGGTTCTGGATATTTGTTTTACCAAACACTATGCTGTAATATCTGTACATACTGGGGATTGTCCAGTTTTTTTGTAGTCCCTGGAAAATGTCTTGTTTCAAATAAAAATACATTTATAAAAAATGTAAAACACACACACACACACACACACACACAATAGAGATGTTGCTTTTTACCTGCTGCTCCAGAGTCATGACAGTATGAACCCTGAAGTTGCCACTTTCACAGGGGTCTGTAATGCCAACTGAGCCAGGGAGGAAAAGACCAGCAGCGAGGATCTGTAGGCAGCGCCTAAAAAAAAAAAATGAAATTTAGCAAGTATAGCATTTGGATAGGATGTGCTATGTGAGTTGCCAAAACCACCATCACTTACTTATAGGCCACATTGAGTGCCAGTGGCTGCCTGGTTGGATTATTCATCACTGCATAGTGCCCCTAGAGAAGCAAGAACAGATGGAAGTCACATATAGTCCCTTAAAAAATAAGAACCATGAACAAACCCAAAATCTTTTGAGTCAGAGACTTACCAAGAGGTCAAGGATCCAGGGAGTTAGAGGTTCAAATCCAGGAAACCGACTCCTCAAGTCTTTCAACAAGCGAATTAAAACCTTCACTCTAAAGAAAGAAATCCCAACATCAGCACAAGAAAGTACTGGCTCTTAAAAACAAAATTAGAGGAGACTTAGGAAATCCTTACGTAGAATGGGAGGCGTTCTCCTCAAACCACCGTGCGTGCCTGATGGCTGCCAGTGCGCTCTGTAGAACTTTGATGTCCACTGTAAGGAGGGAGAGGAAGATACAATATATATACTTTATTATACTGCGCATGGATACAGAAATAAAGATACAAGGCAACTCGGCAGAAAAAAACGGCACTTACAATGCAACTCTGGGTCCAGCTTGCGTAGGTTTGGCGGCACAGTTGTGATGAGGACCTTAATGGTGGCGTCTGCTGAACTGATCTCAAAGCCAGTCTCATTTGTTAGCATTGTAAGAACTAAAAGAGAAAAAAACAGTCAGGATATATGGCACTTATGGATTGTCTACAGCAAACAAAAAGCAGATCATGTTTTGATCTACGCGATAAACCCCCCCACAAAAAAAAAAAAAAAGTCTGCTGCAATCACATCACTGGGTTCGACTTCACATTAGAGCTCACTCAAGTAACTGATTCCAGGACAAACAAAATAACTGCCTTTTGCACAAATCCTGCATGTAGAGAGACATGATGTCCAATGATTTCAATAGACTGAGCTCTAATACATCTTCTAGGCAAAAGGAGCCCCCCTATAAGATATATTGGATGTAACTGTCAGTGAATATCTGACACCCAACTGCTGCATGAAGACAGAATGAGGAGAAACAGATGCTGAGAGAGGGATAGTGAAAATAAACTTGATTAAGAACTAGTAGAGAATTTGATTGTATTGATTATATTTAGAAAGTTCTTTTATTTCAGTATGCTGAAGCATATATTACATTTTAATTTTCACGCTAGTTCCCCTTTAATTAGACTTGCGTATCCAACCCCGAGGGAAAGTACTGTGCTTGCAATTGGCCTAATGAACATCAAAAAAAAAAGTTTGGGAGTTGTGGTAGGTTTACAGAGTATACAGTAATAGCACTGAAATACAAATTAACACATAGTACTCCGGATTGAGAGGCAAGTGAGAGAGAACCTGTAGAGTTTACAGTTGAAATCCATTCTTAGTCTGATAAAAAGTGCACATTCAGTTTCCACTTCTCACCTTCTGCTGGTTCTTGTGTCCTCATGGTCTCAACTACCTTAATGCCCAAAGCAGAAACGGCTTCCACTGGAAATAAGAAGGAAAAGCTGATGAAAAAGAGCGACAGGAAAGTGATCAGGGACAGTAAAGCGAGAGGAAAAACAACTCACGTGTGGGGAGGATCTTTAGAATGACAACCAAGTCTGCAACATTATGGCCAGCGGACATTGTCCCTTTTTTGTAGGAGCCCACCTGTCGCACCTCTTCAATTTGCTAGAATGGCAAAAAAGATGGTTATTTATAATGCATAGACACATTCTGCAGCAAAGTTCAACAAAGAGGTACATCCATCACACAGAATGACCAACATATCTGCAGAATAAAGACAACTGGGCTTATAAAACTGCTAAATGCAAACATTGGACTTGATAAACATAGTTTTGGCTGTGAGCAAATTTAGCCCCAACTCCTTGCTCTGCGGTATCATTAAAGGGAAACTGTCATGGGAAATGTATTTCAAAACTCAATCAGTTAATAGCGCTGCCCCAACAGAATTCTGCACTGAAATCTGTTTCTCAAAAGAGCAAACAGATTTTTTTTATATTTAAATGTTGAAATCTGACATGGGGCTAGACTGTTTCCCAGCTGCCCCCAGTCATGTGACTTGTGTTCTGATAAACAGTCACTCTTTACTACAAGTTGGAGTGATATCACCCCCCCCCCAGCAGCCTAACAACAGAACAATGGGAAGGTAACCAGATAACTCCATAACAAGATAACAGCTGCCTGGTAGATCTAAGAACAGCACTCAATAGTAAAATCCAGGTCCCACTGAGACACGTTCAGTTACATTGCGTAGGAGAAACAACAGGCTGCCAGAAAGCAGTTCCATCCTAAAGTGCTGGCTCTTTCTGAAATCACATGACCAGGCAAAATGACCTGAGATGCACCTACACACCAATATTACAACTAAATACACTTGCTGCTTCAGGAATGACATTTTATATTGTACAGTGAATTATTTGCAGTGTAAACAGTGTCATTTAGAAATAAAAAACTATATTATAAAAATCATGACAAAATCCCTTAAGTGTGCTGGAATTATCTGTACAACTAGCAGCACTGCAATCTATTAAAACAACAGAAAACACAGCAGACTTTTGGTGTGTCATCTGATCCTGTTTCAACTCTGTAACCTTTGTTTTAACGCCCGTTCATTAGTGTAAAGCACTGTATATCCCACTGACTATATAAAAAAAGGACAACGCTAGTAACTAAATATACCACAGACACAAGAACTTACCACTTCAAAGGTTCCAGGGGCTACAATCAAATTGTCAATAACGTTGTTGATTTTGGTTACCAGAGAAAGAATGGAGGCCTAGGAGAGAGAAGGATATAATGAATAAGGATTGAGGTAACAAGGAGAGGTGGTGGGAAGCAGTGAAGCGTATTATTACCTGCTCAGTTGTTGTAGGAGCCAGATCTTGGTTCCGTTTGAGCAGCGCCTCACTGAGTGTGCCATCATCTGGGGCGGGTTTCACACGAGGGAAGGCCATTTCACACTGAAAAGGATGAACACTCCGTGAGTAAGCACAAATAATATACGTTTCCATACACAACCATGCTGCAAGGAAAAGCCACTTACCACGTGGAAATCAAAGGGAATGTGAGGGACGAAGGGTCTGAAACTGTAAAGAAAAATAAATGTGTTACATTTGTTGCAGTACATTTCCTGGTTGTGTATAGAACATGATTATGTGCTGCATAGGAAAAGTAGTGATGAACTTTAGTCAGACGTAGTGGGTTGCTGCAAAATAAGTGCTTTTATTGAACACTAAATGTTTTGAGCCTAGCTCTTTATCAAGTTGATACTTTTCCTATGTGCTCTTGGCTTCATTGGACGGAAGCAAAGTGATTGAACAGTCTGGTTGAATCCACTCTATTTGTCTATGATTATGTGCTGTACGAGGCACTATTAGGGTCATTAGGGTTGGCCAGGTATAGTAGTGTGTCAGCATTGAATACAACTTCCGTAAGTGGCTAAAGAATAGACCCTGAAGAGTCTGGGAGGATTTGAGCCTGCATACCGTGGGCTCCATTGCCAGCACAAAGAGCAGTGATGATAACGGACACTCCTGCCTAGCGCCTCTGGTTATAGAGAAAGGATGGGAGTTATTGTGTGATTAGGAACTGGGTCAAGAAAGTATACACTGGCTTGGTGGTGCGAATCAGAACCAAATGGAACGCAATTGCCTGGGCAACCTCTAGCCCTGTGATTTGGGTGCCCAGAATTTAGGCAATTAGATTTGGAAATATAACTGTCACGTCTCTGAGACATTTAGCTTAGCTGGGCAAAGGTCAGGGTAGTATACAGCAAATGTTTTGTTAATCAAGTCAGGGCACGTGGGGGTTTCTTTATCAAAAGGAATTTCCACTGTGGAGGCACCACCAAAGGCTAGGAAAGCTTACAATCTGCTATTGTTGTCCCCATACTAAAATAGTCTGCTTTCTGAAAAAGGATACGCTATTTTGTTAGTTCTAGCTAGGCATGGGTTAGAGTGCCCTGGAGATGGCGATGATAAAGATAGTTATAATAGTTTTCTGGTGATTGTTGAATTAGGGAGGACATTTTTGCATGCAGCATATTTGTGCATGTTTTGATAATACTCATTTTCCCCTAATATATGCTTTCAGAGCATCCCATACTAGGTCAGCAGTGATGAAGCCTGAGTGGTTAAATAAAATTGCAGACTACTCAGCACAGAGCCGGACAATTGCAGGTGATGAACCAATAGGAGCAAATCCTCCAGATTCAGGTCAATGGCCTTTGGAGAAACAGTTAGGGAGACCGGTACTGGGAAGTGGCTTAACTAAAGCAGACCCAGCGGCTGTAGTGGGGGCCCGTGTCTGCTTCCTCTGTAGAGGGCCAGTAAGCAACACATGAAATCACACATCTCTTGAGCAATGACCAACTGATGGACAATATAGGAACATTAGACACTCACCCTGCGTTAGGTCCCATTCTGGAGCCAAAGCGGCCACGTCCACGTCCTCGTTCACCCCTAAGAAAAATGGAACAAATTAGAATAATTTGCAAAGTGATGCACAGGTCGTTTCATGAAAAGTGTCCTCTAAAGCTGTTATTCACCTTTACGTTACACTTTTTAGCATGCTACAGAATGGCCAAGACTAAAAGACTTTTCAATTGGCCTGTAAGGCTATAAGTTTTTAATACTCCTTTCTATCTGGGCCCTCTCCTATTTATACTCCAGTCTTATTTATATTAAAACATGGTTACTATGAGGATTTAAAGCATAGCAAATGGACACATCAATTTAAAGGAGCGTCATTAAAGGCAGCTGTTAGAATTGTTACAAAAGTTGCATTTATATTCCCAATAGATCCTACTGAAAAATGTATCAACTCAAGGCCATCAACTCAAGGCCATCAACTCAAGGCCATCAACTGGTAACAGTTCAGAGTCTGCATTTGGATCACTGACACATCAGACACGAACATTTCACGTTAATTTTGGAGAGATGGTCAAAATTAAGAGATGGAAAGCAATTGGAAAAAAAGTCTTTCTGGGGAAAAATATGAAAACTGAATAAAAAGTTTGGAAGGTGAACAATTGCATTAACAACCGAGTGAGGTGCATTGCATCAGACACCTGGTCTCATCACTACTAGGCATTTCAATGAGCACAAACCTGGCACCTCTCACTCTCATTACCAAGATAATAACATTAATCATATCATGTTAGTCATATCCCAGGATGTTCAGCAACTCTGTTTTTGAATCCATTACTGTTTGTAGCCAAATAAAAAAAATGTTTAAAAAAAAAAAGTTGATACAGTCAGTCCCAGGCCTGTCTCTATATGTTACAGACACAGGAAGTTACAGACACAGGAAGTTACAGACACAGGAAGTAACAAGTTGTAGAGAGAGACCAGAGCTCAGTAAAGAACAAATAGAAAGACCGGAAGTCCCGGGCGGCTGTAGGTTCAGGTCACAGGGATGTTTCCCACAATCCCCCGCGGCACCACTGCTCCCACAAAGCTGCTGCGAATAAAAGAAGTTGCCGCCCGAGCGCCTCCAAATCCCGGTCCCGCCAACCCCCCGCGCACCTCCCGGCTCTGCCACCCCCACCTCCTAATCCGACCCACAAACACCCCGCACCTCATGTTCCTGATCGTCGTTCCTCACACTCCCGCACAATGGACACCAGCTCGTCCCTGGAAAAAGCCGCACTAGACCAACAATCTCTCTTGCTATTGGCTATAAACACCGGTTCCAGAGCCAATCAGCGTCACGAACACTAAACTCACGCCCCTTTGCTCATAACGACCTATCCAAGCCCCTTAAAAAACACATCGCAGCGAGGAACAGCAAATCCACCAATCGTAGAAGGCTAAGTAAACCCGCCCACAGATCATGCTGCGTTTAAAATGGCGTCTGTGTCTCTTTTTTCAAACTTTATTTATAAACAAACACACAAAAGCAGGACAAAATGGCCGCTTAATTCTTTCTTTTAGTAATTTATTCGTAGCTCCTATGAGCAGATATAGCGATTTAAGTGGCGAATAAACCTTCCCATCGAGTCTCATTTTATTAAATGTCACCAGCCCGTTTTGCAGGAAGATATTGGCCACGTCTCTAGGACTAGTCACACAGCCCATTGGCTTCCTCTTATTTACCTCAGGAATATCAGGCTCCTTGGGCATTGGACAAACTTACTCTCTAGTGCTGCTGCCCAACTACAAACCCCACAGTTACTACTAGTACAGGAGTCTGGGAGTTGTAGTGCAACAATAATATGTCTGCCTGTTGGATATAGAACATGATATTGTATAGGGAGCCCCTTGCACTGATACAAAGGCCCAGATATTGTTCAATAATCAGCTCCCCTCTATTGTCTCTTTACTAAACTCTGGGCCTGTCCTTTATCAACTCACACTGAGCTCTGAGAGACATGAGATCAGGGGAACATAGAGCTGTAACTACAGTTGTTATCTCTTCCTATATATTTATCTTTATTCCCTATTAATAACATTGGGATCACTGACCTTCCTATATATTTCTCTTTATTCCCTATTAATAACATTGGGATCACTGACCTTCCTATAGATTTATCTTTATTCCCTATTAATAACATTGGGATCACTGGCCTTCCTATATATTTATCTTTATTCCCTATTAATAACATTGGGATCACTGGCCTTCCTATATATTTATCTTTATTCCCTATTAATAACATTGGGATCACTGACCTTCCTATATATTTATCTTTATTCCCTATTAATAACATTGGGATCACTGACCTTCCTATATATTTCTCTTTATTCCCTATTAATAACATTGGGATCATATCACTGACCTTCCTATATATTTATCTTTATTCCCTATTAATAACATTGGGATCACTGGCCTTCCTATATATTTATCTTTATTCCCTATTAATAACATTGGGATCACTGACCTTCCTATATATTTATCTTTATTCCCTATTAATAACATTGGGATCACTGACCTTCCTATAGATTTATCTTTATTCCCTATTAATAACATTAGGATCACTGACCTTCCTATATATTTATCTTTATTCCCTATTAATAACATTGGGATCACTGACCTTCCTATATATTTATCTTTATTCCCTATTAATAACATTGGGATCACTGACCTTCCTATATATTTATCTTTATTCCCTATTAATAACATTGGGATCACTGACCTTCCTATATATTTATCTTTATTCCCTATTAATAACATTGGGATCACTGACCTTCCTATATATTTATCTTTATTCCCTATTAATAACATTGGGATCACTGACCTTCCTATATATTTATCTTTATTCCCTATTAATAACATTGGGATCACTGACCTTCCTATATATTTATCTTTATTCCCTATTAATAACATTGGGATCACTGGCCTTCCTATATATTTATCTTTATTTCCTATTAATAACATTGGGATCACTGACCTTCCTATATATTTATCTTTATTCCCTACGCAATCTATTGGCGCTATATAAAAACATGTTAATAATAATAAAGGCCGGTATTTTTTTCCACAAAAGGTGACAACCCTAGTTACAGGGAGCAAATAACGTTATTCCAGTGATAACTGAAGAAAGCAATGGAAATGTGTCAGTAGCGATTGCCAGTGTTTGGGCTATGGGTAGGGTTGCCACCTTTTCTGAAAAAAAAATACCAGCTTTGCTATATATTTATCTTATTTCCTTATTAACATTGGGATCAACCATAATTTTTACCGGCCAGGTGGCAACCCTAGCTATGGGACCTGTTAATCAGAATGCTTAGGACCTCGGATTGTCTGGTTTTTCTTAATTTGGATCTTCATGCCTTAAAGGAAAAGCAAACCCTGAAGTTAAAAAAACCCTACCCTACATAGACTTCCCCCCCCCCAGGAAAATGCCCCTAAGTCTTTACTTACCTCTCGGTGCAGATTCTGACCAGTGGAGTTCATGGGCGCCATCTTCTTCTCTTCGGTAATCGTCAGGAAGTAAGTGCTGTATCAGCGCATGCGCAGTTGGAGCAATTTTCTGTTTCGCAGCAACTGCGCATGTACCGAAAATTTGGGAAATTGGCGAAGCGCCGGGAGAAGACCCGAAGATTACTGAATTGGCTAAAGATGGCGCCCATGAACTCCGCTGGACAGAATCTGCACCGAGGGGTAAGTAAAGACTTAGGGGCATTTGCCCAGGGTAGAAGCTAGGCTGGGGGAGAGGAGGGAGGGGGTCTATGTAGGGTAGGGTTTTTTTTAACTTTAGGGGTTGCTTCTCCTTTAAGTCTACTACAAAATCATGAAATAAACCCAATAAGGCTGGTTTTTGCCTCCAATAAGGATTACTTATATCTTAGTTGGGATCAAGTACAAAGCTACTGTGTTATTATTACAGAGAAAAGGAGAATCATTATTAAAAATTTGGATTATTTGGATAAAATTGCGTCTATGGGAGAAGGCCTTTCCGTAATTCAGAGCTTTCTGGATAACTGATCTCATGCCTGTGAAACGATGCCCATCAGGCCCGGACTGGCAGTCTGCGGGTTGAGGCAAATAGACACTCATTATATTTTGGTCTGGAGGGGACTGTTTGGGCCTCTGGGACTATTTTATACTTCAATCCAGACATGATGCCCACGTGCCAGAGGCCTTACACCAGGACTTCCACAACTAGGAGACCATTTAGTACAGTGTGAAGGGAAAATGGCTTCCCACCTGGGCCAGAGACTCTGACACCTTGAGTTTGGGTTAATAGTTGTAACTACAGCTCGTGGCTCCCCCATCTGAAGTCATCTGTATATTAGACACCATGTTCCCCCCTAAGGGGTATTTCCATTGAAATGTGCTGAAATCCAACTCCCTCGTGTGCTATTGTAATGCACCTTTCACCTTTCCCAGGTACAGAGAGACACACAATGGCACAGCGGGTGAGACAACTCCCACTCCAACTTCTATTGATATTTACTAATTATTGCCCCGGGGCAGGAACCTTTACTGACACCCACAGATTAAAGTTCATTTGTATCTTACCCCACGGGTATAGCCTGTGTCCATATCCTAATTCAATCAATCACAATATAGTAGAAACGTAGGCAGTGATCTTGACTGCAAATTGGTTTTATTTATTGAGGAAGTGGATTAACACTCTATGGGGCAAATTTACTAAAGGGCGAAGTGACTAACGATGGTGAAAATTCGCCAGCCTGACGTCATTTTGGAACTTCGCCGATTTACTAATGGTCACCAGCGTAACTTCGCTAGCGAAGGAGACAGACTCTAGCGGTACTTCAACCCTTATGCCAGGAGAATTTGCGCTCTGGCCAACGGACTTAACTGCACAAATTCACAAAGATGCGGATTTTACTGAACGTTAGCTCTTGCGCCAGACTTGCCTTCACCACCTCAGACCAAGGGAAGTGCAATAGAGTAGATAGGAGTTCCCAAAAAAAACGTTAGCACCTTTTCCTTTTTTCAGGGTGATAGGCTGAAAAAGAGTGTAAATTTTTTTTGGGGTACCCGGTTTCCCCTCTACATTTCCTAAAAATAGTCACATAAACTATACAGTGGGCTCATGTGTAGGGCAATATAACAACTTTATTTTATTAAGGTTCCCTGGGCTTGTGTAGTGTAATGTATTTGCTGCAAAATATACCGTATATATTCGAGTATAAGCCGTCCCGAGTATAAGCCGAGGTACCTAATTTGACATCTGAAAACTGGGAAAGCTTATTGACTCGAGTATAAGCCTAGGGTGAGAAATGCAGCAGCTTCTGGTAAGTTTCAATCAAAAAATTGAGGTTTTCTGCTCCCATTGGAGGTGCCGGCGGCCATTCTTGGACGCCGGCGACTATTCTTAGGCGCCGGCGACTATTCTTAGACGCCGGCGACTATTATTAGAAACCGCCGACCGTTTTTGCGATTGACCCGAGTATAAGCCGAGGTAGAGTTTTTCAGCATATTTTGGGGGCTGAAAAACTCGGCTTATACTCGAGTATATACGGTACGTCCATTCAACTTTACTTCCTGCTGTATGTAAATTAGGCAACCCTATTGCAACTTCGCTTGGCACAGTGACGGTATCGCAACTTCGTCAGCGTTCGGCGCCCTGGACGAAACTTGGATTTTAGTGAATGAGCGTTGTCCTGGCGAATCTACGCCTGGCGAAGTGTTGCGCTGTGAGAGAAGCCGTCGCGGGCAAATTTTCAGAGGTTAGTGAATTTACCCCGACGAGTTTCGGCCTGGACCCTTTATCAAGTGTGAAGGAATCTACAGATGAAGAACATTTAAGCCTGCAAATGACTTTTCACCTACAACACAGTGCATCATGGGTAACAGACACGCCCACTTTAAATGCCTCATACCTTTAAAAATGGATCATATATACAAAAATCCCATTCAAGAAAGTCAACTGGGTATGAAGTGGGGGAGCCAAACCCAACGTGTGTCCAATACAAGTCTATTGTATGTTAATAACAGGCCAGTGTTTGTATTAGTCCAACCTGTGTATAAAGGAACATAAAGACACTGGCTTATTGATACCTAATAATGTTACTACATCTGTATTACGTTACTGTATCCTTATTGCAATACTGATACTATATCCACAATCATATTAACTAAACACCAGCAATTCCAAACTAGTCTCCTCTAACAACTGACTCACTAATACTGGATACGGCAGGAGATGCCTGATTAAAGACTAACTTAAATCATTTATGACGATCTCACACTGAGCATGTGCACAGTCTTGGTCTTGCAAAGATGTATAACAAAGTTACAAAGTTGAAAGCAGTTGCTGCACCTCCTGTACCCCATCCTGCCATTATGTAGCAATGAATGAGAAGCAAAGAGGGAGTCAGGCAGTGCAGTAATTATCTCCTCTGGGCAAAGTGTATATAATGAAACCCCAATTTGTACATTTGAGCTCAGCAGCCTAATCCATGGGGTACAGACGTTCTGAATATAAAGAATGACAGGGGGAGAAGGGATAGGAATTTATATGAATTATAAGGACTTACCCCAATGTTTGCAGAAAGGAACAGCCTTGTGGAACAGACATTTACTTACAGAGAATAAGGAAAGTCTCACGGCTAATTATCTGCCCAGAATTGGGGGATATATCCAGCCACGAGGAGAGGGAGTTAAATGGGTTCAGCAAAAGAATAAAAACAGATACATTTAATTCCTGGGATTTACTGTAAGCTCCTTATAGAGAGATAATAATAATAATAATAATAATGAAGCAAAGGACAAGCTGAGGGGTTTCTACTGCTCATCTGAACACTCGTGTGCCTGACAAATAATGAATTCCACTTAAGTGTCTTCCCCTGATATTAACCTGATTCAATTTACTTTAACTGACCTTCACACCCACATCCCCATTTTAACCCCTTAAAATAAACTCCTTCTGATTTCAGTAGGTTTAATTGAGTCTATCTAAATGATCTACTGGTGAATTAAACATCAGAGTTTACTGTATGGCTCCCTTATATATTTATATATAGTGATCGTATCCCCCTTATATATTTATATATAGTGATCATATCCCCTTATATATTTATATATAGTGATCATATCCCCCTTATATATTTATATATAGTGATCATATCCCCTTATATATTTATATATAGTCATCATATCCCCTTATACGTATATTTATATATAGTCATCATATCCCCCTTATATATTTATATATAGTGATCATATCCTCTTATATATTTATATATAGTGATCATATCCCCCTTATATATTTATATATAGTGATCATACCCCCTTATATATTTATATATAGTGATCATATCCCCTTATATATTTATATATAGTGATCATATCCCCTTATATATTATATATAGTCATCATATCCCCTTATATATTTATATATAGTCATCATATCCCCTTATACGTATATTTATATATAGTCATCATATCCCCCTTATATATTTATATATATAGTGATCATATCCTCTTATATATTTATATATAGTGATCATATCCCCTTATATATTTATATATAGTGATCATATCCCCCTTATATATTTATATATAGTGATCATATCCCCCTTATATATTTATATATAGTGATCATATCCCCTTATATATTTATATATAGTGATCATATCCCCTTATATATTTATATATAGTGATCATATCCCCTTATATATTTATATATAGTGATCATATCCCCTTATATATTTATATATAGTGATCATATCCCCTTATATATTTATATATAGTGATCATATCCCCCTTATATATTTATATATAGTGATCATATCCCCCTTATATATTTATATATAGTGATCATATCCCCTTATATATTTATATATAGTGATCATATCCCCTATATATATTTATATATAGTGATCATATCCCCTTATATATTTATATATAGTGATCATATCCCCTTATATATTTAT
The DNA here is from genome assembly GCF_017654675.1 of Xenopus laevis. Classification (NCBI taxonomy): domain Eukaryota; kingdom Metazoa; phylum Chordata; class Amphibia; order Anura; family Pipidae; genus Xenopus; species Xenopus laevis. The sequence goes on along the minus strand of NC_054386.1, from coordinate 102,564,893 downwards.
ATATAGTGATCATATCCCCCTTATATATTTATATATAGTGATCATATCCCTCTTATATATTTATATATAGTGATCATATCCCCTTATATATTTATATATAGTGATCATATCCCCCTTATATACTGATATATTTTACATTTCAAGCACTGTGACTGTGTGCCCAATACATTGGCAGTGAAGGATATTTATTGAATACATTGATAGAGGAGCATAAGGAAACACAAAAGGCTACTGATATAAAAGGCAGTGCATACAGACAGACATACAAATAAGTGCAACTATAAAACAGCAGATATTATAATGCAGCAGATGAAGCTCACGCAGATAATCTCATCATTCTGAGAGTCAGTCCCAAATAATAAGGAACCATGAATTCACTAGCAGCAACATTCCAGTTTAGTGCAAACAAGCCGCCATTAACAACATAACGTTATCGTTAGTAAATAAATATTGAGGGGACACAGCAGGGGGACATGGATCAAGTCAATACAAAGTCACCACTGTAGCACCAAACCTGCTCCAGAACACGGACGGTTCCGTTACTGAGGAAGTTCTACAACACATTTAGGGGGATATTTATTAAGCTCCGAATACGAGAAATTCCCCGAAATCCGCAAAAATTCGTGATTTCTTTTTATAAAATCGGACTTTTAAAAAAAAATCACGAATTTTTCGTTATTTATTAAACCCCCGAGGGCTAAAAAGCCCGAATATAAAACCACGGCATCTCAAACCTGTCGAGGTTACATAGAGGTCAATGGGAACAGTCCCATTGATTTTTGGTTGTGTCGGGGGTTTCGGGCAATTTCACTATGTTTTCGGAGCTTTTGGAGGAAAACTTCGAAAAATTCGGTGAAAATTCACGAAAAAAATTGTGAAATTCTGAGCTGTTCCCGCAAAGGTAATTTTCGGGAAAATGTAATAATAAATAAGCGTGGAAAACGGGTTAGATCGGATTTTGTAGCAGCCGATATTGAGATAAATTCGGACCTTGATAAATAACCCCCTTAGGGTCAGGCCAGTGACCAGTAGAAGGGAATGCTGGGAGGGTAATGCATCTCACTGGTAGAGCTGGAGGCAATGGCTTTATAGAGGAGTGTTTGCTGCATGAAACACTCCCAGTGCAGTTGAACGGGTTGAATATTGGCACTTAAGTCCTGCACATTGGGGCTCAGTGTTGGATCTGGGCCCCAAAAAACATGATGTTGGGAAAGGCCATCTCATTTGCCACGGGGAGGAGAGACAAGACCCCCAAGCTCTAGGAAACCTTCTCTCCTGTACATCTCATTTGTTTGGAGAAGCAGGAGGGTGGTGGCTCCCTGAATCCAACACGGCTCTCCTACGAGCCGTCTCCTTGGCAACGCTGTGATTGAGACGCCTCAGTCGTTCCTGGAAGAGAAAATGGGTGGCAGTTTAGTAAGATGTTCCTGATTAGAACTTAAAATGCCTGCAGTGATTAATGGGGATCTGTGCAGCCACTGGGACAGAATGTTCTGTTATACAGATAGCTAGAATCTCAGCTGCCATAAAGCAGGACAGGACTGCTGCTTACAATGGGGATCAGATAGGATCTGTGCAGCCACTGGGACAGAATGTTCTGTTATACAGATAGCTAGAATCTCAGCTGCCATAAAGCAGGACAGGACTGCTGCTTACAATGGGGATCAGATAGGATCTGTGCAGCCACTGGGACAGAATGTTCTGTTATACAGATAGCTAGAATCTCAGCTGCCATAAAGCAGGACAGGACTGCTGCTTACAATGGGGATCAGATAGGATCTGTGCAGCCACTGGGACAGAATGTTCTGTTATACAGATAGCTAGAATCTCAGCTGCCATAAAGCAGGACAGAAATACAGTGCTTTGTGTGTTTTCAATAGAGCTTGTGTGGGAAGCGCATACTGTATATGAGGGTTACCTGTGCATTCTGCAGAATGTTGTTGACAAGGACAACCCTCCGACGAGCATTCAGCAGCTTCTTCACATATGGGTCCAGGTCAAGTGCCACCTTCTGATCCTCATTGATTCTGCAGAGCTCTAGAGAGTAAAGAGAGGACACTTTATACTGGGCAATTTATACTGGGCCCTTCATACTGGGCCCTTCATACTAGGCCCAAGCACAAGGCCAGTTACATATGAATATATAAGCACCAAGCAGCATGGAGGCAATGGAGAACATTGTAGGCACCAAAGATTCTGCTTAGCACGGTCACATTAACCCTTTTTGTTGAAGCAGGCAGATCCAGACAGATGCATACAGGAACATATTATGGGTTACCATGTTTGTCTGTTAGTCCATATATGCACAGTCCATCCTAATAACATTTGGTTGTAATGTAATCACAGGGCAATAACTTACTAAAGGGACTGTTCCCCTTTAAATTAAAAACATTTGCAATTGGAATTCATTTTTTATTATTTGTGGTTTTTGAGTTATTTAGCTTTTTATTCAGCAGCTCTCCAGTTTGTAATTTCAGCCGTCTGGTTGCTAGGGCCCAAATTCCCCTAGCAACCGTGCACTGATTTGAATGAGAGACTGGAATATGAATAGGAGAGGCCTGAATAGAAAGATGAGGAATACAAAGTAACAATACATTTGTAGCCTTACTGAGCATTTGTTTTTTAGATGGGGTCAGTGACCCCCATTTCAAAGAAGAAGAAGGCAAATAATTAAAAACACTATAAAAAAGGAATAATGAAAACTAATGGAAAATTTGCCTAGAACTGCCCATTCTATAACATAGTAAAAATGAATGTAAAGGTGAAGCGCCCCATTAATCTGAGCACAAGGGCTTGTTCCTCGGGGGCGGAGCTCTCACCTGACGCAAGGTTGTCAATGTGCTCCCGCAGGTCCACTTGGCTCTCCCTACAAATAAAGAAACAAAAACGAGAAGCAATGGCCGAAATCACATGACCTGCATTCACTCATTGTCACTATGGCCACGCCCACACGGAGCTTGTAAGGATCTGAATTCTGAGGGGCCCTTATTGCATCACAGCTATAAAAGACTGTCCTTGGGTCCTGTGGCCCCTGTAGTCATGGCTGAGGGCCCCTTATTGTCTCACAGCTATAAAAGTCTTCCCTTAGGTCCTGGGGCCCTTGTAGTCATGGCTGAGGGGCCCTTATTGTCTCACAGCTATAAGAAGACTACTCAGACAGCAGCAGCACAGGGGCCCCTAGGGGCCAGAGGCAAGGCCAGTACCTGACGGCCAGTACGTGGGAGTCGAGCTGTTGCACCGCAGGCTTTAGCAGCTCCAGCAGCCCCTCAGCAAACACGTCCCGCCCGGGGGACACCGCCATCTTATTACCGGCAACACAATCAGCCCGACTGTCTGTCACACGGGAGAGAAACAGCAGCGAGGCGGTGACGTAATGGCGCGCAGAACTGTGGGAAGTGTAGTTCCGGCACAGTGAGGCTCCCCAGCAAGCTGATTGGCTGACACAGAGCACGTGCAGTAATAAGCACAAGTAAGGCGCGCCCGTGGGAGTTAAAGGGACTTCTTCATGAGATTTGTTGTGGGCGGATGTTAAAGGGCCTCTGCGCCTCTCAGGCCCGGACTGACCATCTGTAAAGTCAGACACGAGCCTCTCCGCACAGCCTTTCTGTCCCGATATGTGGATGTAACGAGGCTGCAGTTGCTGACACTCACCACTAGATGTCACCGCTATGTCTCACTGTGTAGTTCTCACAAGTAACCGGCAGGTGGCAGCACTTCTGGATCCTCGGACACATTGTAAACGTTTCCACTGAACAGTGAACACCAATAATATATATTTATTTTTTAGTTTTAATGGGGGACCCTGACCGCCATTTTTTTTAGTTTTAATGGGGACCCTGACTGTCATTTTTCTTTTTTAGTTTTAATGGGGGACCCTGACTGTCATTTTTCTTTTTTAGTTTTAATGGGGGAACCTGACCGCCATTTTTTTTAGTTTTAATGGGGGACCCTGACTGTCATTTTTCTTTTTTAGTTTTAATGGGGGACCCTGACCGTCATTTTTCTTTTTTAGTTTTAATGGGGGACCCTGACCGTCATTTTTCTTTTTTAGTTTTAATGGGGGAACCTGACCGCCATTTTTTTTAGTTTTAATGGGGGACCCTGACCGTCATTTTTCTTTTTTAGTTTTAATGGGGGACCCTGACCGCCATTTTTCTTTTTTAGTTTTAATGGGGGACCCTGACTGTCATTTTTCTTTTTTAGTTTTAATGGGGGACCCTGACCGTCATTTTTCTTTTTTAGTTTTAATGGGGGAACCTGACCGCCATTTTTTTTAGTTTTAATGGGGACCCTGACCGTCATTTTTCTTTTTAGTTTTAATGGGGGACCCTGACTGTCATTTTTCTTTTTTAGTTTTAATGGGGACCCTGACCGTCATTTTTTTTTTAGTTTTAATGGGGGACCCTGACCGCCATTTTTTTTAGTTTTAATGGGGACCCTGACTGTCATTTTTCTTTTTTAGTTTTAATGGGGGACCCTGACCGTCATTTTTCTTTTTTAGTTTTAATGGGGGAACCTGACCGCCATTTTTTTTAGTTTTAATGGGGGACCCTGACCGTCATTTTTCTTTTTTAGTTTTAATGGGGGACCCTGACTGTCATTTTTCTTTTTTAGTTTTAATGGGGGACCCTGACCGTCATTTTTTTTTTAGTTTTAATGGGGGACCCTGACCGCCATTTTTTTTAGTTTTAATGGGGACCCTGACTGTCATTTTTCTTTTTAGTTTTAATGGGGGACCCTGACTGTCATTTTTCTTTTTTAGTTTTAATGGGGGAACCTGACCGCCATTTTTTTTAGTTTTAATGGGGACCCTGACCGTCATTTTTCTTTTTAGTTTTAATGGGGGAACCTGACCGCCATTTTTTTTAGTTTTAATGGGGGACCCTGACCGTCATTTTTCTTTTTTAGTTTTAATGGGGGACCCTGACCGCCATTTTTCTTTTTTAGTTTTAATGGGGGACCCTGACTGTCATTTTTCTTTTTTAGTTTTAATGGGGACCCTGACTGTCATTTTTTTTTTTAGTTTTAATGGGGGACCCTGACTGTCATTTTTCTTTTTTAGTTTTAATGGGGACCCTGACCGTCATTTTTCTTTTTTAGTTTTAATGGGGGAACCTGACCGCCATTTTTTTTAGTTTTAATGGGGGACCCTGACCGTCATTTTTCTTTTTTAGTTTTAATGGGGGACCCTGACTGTCATTTTTCTTTTTTAGTTTTAATGGGGGACCCTGACTGTCATTTTTCTTTTTTAGTTTTAATGGGGACCCTGACTGTCATTTTTCTTTTTTAGTTTTAATGGGGGACCCTGACTGTCATTTTTCTTTTTTAGTTTTAATGGGGGACCCTGACTGTCATTTTTCTTTTTTAGTTTTAATGGGGGACCCTGACCGCCATTTTTAAATTTTAGTTTTAATGGGGGACCCTGACCGTCATTTTTCTTTTTTAGTTTTAATGGGGGACCCTGACCGTCATTTTTCTTTTTTAGTTTTAATGGGGACCCTGACCGCCATTTTTCTTTTTTAGTTTTAATGGGGGACCCTGACTGTCATTTTTCTTTTTTAGTTTTAATGGGGACCCTGACGCGCCATTTTTCTTTTTTAGTTTTAATGGGGAACCTGACCGCCATTTTTCTTTTTTAGTTTTAATGGGGGAACCTGACCGCCATTTTTCTTTTTTAGTTTTAATGGGGGAACCTGACCGCCATTTTTCTTTTTTAGTTTTAATGGGGGAACCTGACCGCCATTTTTCTTTTTTAGTTTTAATGGGGGAACCTGACCGCCATTTTTAAATTTTTTTAATGGGGAACCCTGGCCACCAATGTTTTTACTTGTGGGGGGGCGGCCACCCCAGCCCCCCCCCAGATCCCACCCACTCCCCATTCAAAAGACCACACAGCGCTAAAAAAGGTAAGTCCCCACACACACACACACACAAGTGACGCCAGGGCCCCCATAAAAGTTTTGTTAAAAAATTGGTGGTCAGGACCCCACTACAAGTGGAAAAAAAAAAATTGGGGCCCCTTGAATTTTTTTTAAAAAAACCATTGGTGCCAGGGGTCTATAGAATATTTAATACATGGGTGGCCATGGGATTGAAAATGAAAAAAACAAACAAAAACACTTTGGTGTCAGTAGAATTGAACTCGTGGCTTCAGGACTCCACCTCCTTTCGTGGCTTCGTGTCTTTTCGCCGCTTCAGGACTTCGGAAGGGCGGCACGGCTTCGGCGCTGTCTTGGGGGGCCCGGCTCTTTTGAAAAGTGCAGCACAGCCAGGCCCCCCTTCAGTATCCCCTGTGCCCCCAGATGGCGGCCATGCTTGTACCGGTCCCTGGCTACCAATACTTTTTTTTAACTTGTAGGGGGGGCCATTAAATTGTGATGGGCCCGTGTCTCACGTTTAGAGGACAGTGGGTGCCGCGTCTGTAACAACTACACCATTACACCCTTTTCCTTGGGGCTGAAAGTCTGACTTTCATGGCCGCCTCTCCCTTTTCAGCCTCGTCCACTGAGTAAAGCCGACCACAGACTGAGGGCAGAGACACAAGATCAGATTCGGGGAGATCAGTCAACAAATCTCCTCTTCTTCGGGCGACTAATCTCCCCAAACTGCCTCCCGCCGGCTACAATGTGAATGGCGGGATGGCATCGTTGCCTCATGAGGAAACTTTGGGCGGCTTTGAAAAATGAATCGCTCCAAGTGCCATCCCGCGATTTACATTGTAGCCGACGGGAGGCAGTTTGGGGAGATTAGTCGCCCAGAAGAAGAGGAGATGTTGCCGGGCGACTTATCTCCCCAAATCTAATCGGGTGTCTCTGCCCTCGCAGATTTCGCCTCAGATCAGATGAACGATCGTACGTCCCAATCTCCCGACCTGCCACTGACCTTCTATAAGTGCGACTTTATCATTACGTGAGCAGCTTATAGACATAATGGCTGATTATTCAGTCCTAGCGAGTGTCCTGGAGTTGCTGCCAGCAGGTGGCGCTAGAGGAACACTACAGTCAAGTATAAGGGTATCGGACCAAGTATCCCGAATCCTATCTTTTAAATCTCTGGAATACGGCACATTTACGGCAGCATCTGGTTAACACTATCTTTTTTGTGTATTTCCTTCTACTTGAAGGTCAACCAACCACATTGTGTAATGCTGGAATATTTTTAAGAAGCTTTAAAAGGGGTTCAAGCTAATTTTCAGCTTTCAAATGGAAATACTGAACCCAGAAGCCAAAAAAAATAAATCCACAGCTCTGCGAGGCAACATTTTCTGATTTCTCTTTCTATTCAGGCCTCTCCTATTCATATTTCAGTCTCTTACTCAAACCAGAACATGGTTGCTAGGGGGATTTGGGTAATTCCTAGCAACCTTATAGCTGCCGAAATTCTAAATTGAAGACCTGCTCAACAAATGGCTAAATAATTTAAAAAAAACACTTGAAGACCAATTGCAAATTGTCTCAGACTATCACTCTGTACAGATATGAAAGACAAACAACTCCTTTAAAACCAGGCTCTTCAAATTACTGATAAATCCCAGAATATGTATTCCAGATGCTCCATCCCATACCTGCATTGTTTAGGGTTGATGAGGAAAAGGGGCTCAGATCTCTTTGCTTGGAAATGTTCTTTCCTCATAAAGGAGAGACGTCATTTTTGGGAATTTCTGCTCCCATGAAGGAGAGACCTGTGAGCAGGCCTGGACTGGGAGTCAAAATAGGCCCTGCCATTCCAAGTACACAGAGGCCCAAACAGCCTCCTACCAGCCCACTATATGGTAACTTTCTATGGAACCATACAGCAGCCCCTCTGGCATTTGCCAGAACCCACAGATTGCCAGTCCGGGCCTGCCTGTGAGGGTTGAGGAGCTCTGTGCCCACGAAGGAGAGACCTGTGAGGGTTGGGGAGCTCTGTGCCCACGAAGGAGAGACCTGTGAGAGTTGGGGAGCTCTGTGCCCATGAAGGAGAGACCTGTGAGGATTGGGGAGTTCTGTGCCCATGAAGGAGAGACCTGTGAGGGTTGGGGAGCTCTGTGCCCATGAAGGAGAGACCTGTGAGGGTTGGGGAGGTCTGTGCCCATGAAGGAGAGACCTGTGAAGTTTGTGCCCATGAAGGAGAGACCTGTGAGGGTTGGGGAGCTCTGTGCCCATGAAGGAGAGACCTGTGAGGGTTGGGGAGTTCTGTGCCCATGAAGGAGAGACCTGTGAAGTTTGTGCCCATGAAGGAGAGACCTGTGAAGTTTGTGCCCATGAAGGAGAGACCTGTGAGGGTTGGGGAGTTCTGTGCCCATGAAGGAGAGACCTGTGAGGGTTGGGGAGCTCTGTGCCCATGAAGGAGAGACCTGTGAGGGTTGGGGAGTTCTGTGCCCATGAAGGAGAGACCTGTGAAGTTTGTGCCCATGAAGGAGAGACCTGTGAGGGTTGGGGAGTTCTGTGCCCATGAAGGAGAGACCTGTGAAGTTTGTGCCCATGAAGGAGAGACCTGTGAGGGTTGGGGAGCTCTGTGCCCATGAAGGAGAGACCTGTGAGGGTTGGGGAGTTCTGTGCCCATGAAGGAGAGACCTGTGAAGTTTGTGCCCATGAAGGAGAGACCTGTGAGGGTTTGGGAGCTCTGTGCCCATGAAGAAGAGACCTGTGAGGGTTTGGGAGCTCTGTGCCCATGAAGGAGAGACCTGTGAGGGTTGGGGAGCTCTGTGCCCATGAAGGAGAGACATGTTGGGTAGAGGAGCTCTGTGCCCATGAAGGAGAGACCTGTGAGGGTTGGGGAGCTCTGTGCCCATGAAGGAGAGACCTGTGAGGGTTGGGGAGCTCTGTGCCCATGAAGGAGAGACCTGTGAGGGTTGGGGAGCTCTGTGCCCATGAAGGAGAGACCTGTGAGGGTTGAGGAGCTCTGTGCCCATGAAGGAGAGACCTGTGAAGTTTGTGCCCATGAAGGAGAGACCTGTGAGGGTTGGGGAGCTCTGTGCCCATGAAGGAGAGACCTGTGAGGGTTGGGGAGTTCTGTGCCCATGAAGGAGAGACCTGTGAAGTTTGTGCCCATGAAGGAGAGATCTGTGAGGGTTGGGAAGATTAAAAACCAAAGGTGCCATGGAGAGGGTATATAATGAGCATGTGAAGACACAATGGAGATACTACGGATACGCCTCCCAACCCAAGCAGCAGAATTTTATTTAGAATACATCAGAAGCTATTTGACAGGTTCTTAACATGTGATAAGAAACCTTTGCACACACACGGCTGTGGTTTTTGGTAGTATTTGTACACATTTGGCCTAGAAATGATACCACAATAATAGAAAAACAAAAATCAGCTGCTGAAAACTGACAGGAAAAGATAGCAAATATCTCCCCAAGCTTTGGAAAGCAGCGTAGAACGTGTGCACTGTGTAAACCAGCAAAACCTGCCTGTCTCTTACAATAGGTGTGTTAGTACCAATGAAGGGGGAAGGGAGGAGGAATGGGGGCTAAAGGGATCGGAATGGATGGGGGGGCAGTGAGACAAGGAACTCAGGCGGGGACTGAGGTAGCCACATCATTTAAACAGCACATAAAAAGCATTTATATATATCTGCATTTATTTAGCCTTTATGCCAGGGAAACCGCATGTTGAGTGTCTGTCCCGGCACTAAAGAGCCAAGTGCTAAATATCAGACCAAAAATATTCTTCTGACCAAAAAAATAAGGAATATTTAATGCATTTCAGCTATAAAAACAGTTCATGTACTTCACCCAAAGTCACTTCTCCTGTGCAGCTCCACTGGGGGGAGTTCTGTGCCTCGGGCTTGATCCAAACAACTATTGTCCAACTGGTTCCACTGATCAGCAGGAAGATCTGAAGGAAGTCACAGAGGTTGCCCAATGGTTTGGCGAGCAGGTCCATAGCAAACGTCTGTCTTTTGCTAACAAATGTGATTGGCCGGCTTGTTTTTGACTGGGTGAAGTCTTCATTTTGGCCTCTTATCTGGGTCGTGCCTCATCCTGGCTTTGGTAGTTTACAGTTGTCAGTCTGCCTGTGGCAATCTAACAGATCTCAGGGTCTGCCATTGGTTAGTTGACAGAACTGGGGTCTGCCATTGGCAACGTATGGAGAACTTCATCCAAAAGCTGCAGGGCTCGATGAAGATGGACCTCGATCCAGCAGGGGGTCTGCTTGATGCTCTGCCGAGGGTAATCGGGACCCCACCCCTTTACAAAACTAAGGCGCAAGATACAGAGTCGCCGTAGGTCATCCACCCCGATACCGGCCGCAGCAGATAAGCCTAGGGGAGAACACAAGTCAATCATGGAGACTGTTCAGACATGAAACTGTTCAGGGTAGAGTCCTGCGTGGAAGCAATTTCTTAGAGCCGGACCCGAAACCCACAGTCCGAATCGCGACCCGTATATTTAAGGTTTCCATACATGGATAGATCCGCTCGTTTGGCGACATCTCCCTCCGATATGCCCACCTTGAGGTGGGCAATATCGGGCAGATCCGATTGTGGGCCCTAGGGCCCAACGATCGGATCCTAGCATTCGCAAACGGGCGGTCGGATCGCATCAACGAACAGATGCGCCCGCGATCCGACTGGATTTTTAATCCCATCCGATCGAGATCTGGCCAAAAGTCGGCCAGATCTCGATCGGATGGGATTAAAAATCCAGTCGGATCGCGGGCGCATCTGTTCGTTGATCGATCGGGGAAGCCTGTCGGGGGCCCCCATACACGGGCCAATAAGATGCCGACTTGGTCTGTCGGCAGCTTTTATCGGCCCGTGTATGGCCACCTTTACCCACTTTGAACCGCTACCCGACCCGCAACTGCCTTATCCGCAACCCGACCAGCCGACCATCATCAATCCGGAAGTGATGTTGCTGCAAACCGGACATCAAACAGGGCCAAGAGGGACAGAAAGGCGCCGTGTGATGTAAGAGAGCTGTGACTAAGGTCAGATGGGAGGAGAGACAAGGAGGGAAAGCTGCAGGGAGAGAGCCACAATCCAAACCCGGATCTATACCCGCACCTAAAAGCCTACCCTCGTTCCTCAGGGTACCCGACCCGCTACAGGACTCTAGTTCAGGGTATGCAGAGGTAAGCAGCGATGCAGAGATAAAGGCAGAAGACCCTCAGGCTGCAGGGAAGTAAGAAATGTAAAGGACCCAGAAGTTTTGGGGCCCATAGGCTACGGCCAGACAAAATGGATCTCCTCCGCTGCTGCCCTTCTGCACCAAAGCAACTGAATTCTCTACATAACCGTCTATTCTAATATTCAAACACCCCCTTTTCCCCATAGCTCATAGCAAGCTAACAGATATATGAAAATATGTTTATTAACTGTTACTCTCATATTGTAACCCCAAAATGTTATCTCAGCTGTCCCTTGGGCAGAAGGGGCAATAACCCCACAATTTGGGAACCATTGGCTTTGGCTAATGTCACACAAGCAGTTTTAGCATTTTGGTGCCTATAAGAACCTGTCACTTATATGTCCGGTGGTCTCCATCTACGTCAATGGGAAACAGCACTGGTGAAGAAATGGTCTCATATGATAAATTAAAGGAAAACTAAAGCTTAACTAAATTAGAACAGAAATGTTGTATATGATGTTTTGAGCAACCACAGCCCTTTGGCAGTAAGATCTGTGTCTCAAAAGATGCCCCAGTAGCTCCCCATCTTCTTTTCTGCTGATTCACTGATTCACATGCTCTGTGCTGCTGTCACTTACTGAGCTTAGGGAGCCACTCACAATATACAGTACACATAGAATAGAAATGTCACAATATAAGGCTGATTAGTAATTAATACACATAATTACTACATGGCAGCACAGAAACCAGTGCAATTAGCATCAGAATTGAATAATCAGCAAACCTGTAGCATCAGCTTATATTACAGCCAGGGAAGCTCATTTTCTGCTGGATAATTAGTGACGAGCCCTAAGCTTAGCTTCTCAACAGCCAATCAGAGCCCACTGAGCATGTGAGTGTCACAGACACTTTCCAAGATGGTGACCCCCTGTGACAAGTTTGAAGTCCTGGATCATTGCTGCTACTGAGAAGCTGGTGAAATAAGTTCAGTATATAAAATATGGCATTTTTAGCCATTTTTTTTAGGGGTTAGTTCACCTTTAAAGCTCATGGTAGAAATTAGTTCCGAGCAAGGGTCTTTTATGATGCTGCCCACTGAGCAAATTTAGGAAACAATTGTTTGAGGCTACAACTATCACCACGGTTATCCCACTGCTCCATAGGGAGAAGCCGGGGGAAATAACAGGGAGGCTGGCCATGAACCCATGCAACTAAATGGGTCCCCTCCATTCATTCAGTTCTCCTGTGGCTCATTACTTACTGACAGCAGGAGCGATGCCCCCCACTGACCCGGGACCAGGGATTGTGCCGGCTACAGCCGCCGCCTGGGCTGCAGCCGCTGCTTGAGCCGTAGCCGCCTGCTGCTGCATCTGCCGATGACACTGTCGTAAGTCAAACACCTTTAGGACAAGACAGAAATAAAGTTATGGCAAAGGATGGGCAACTTCTTTCCTATACGTATAAGTCCCCTACAATTTAAGAGAACATGTTTTTCTCTCACTTCCTTAGAGGGGCATCAGTTTTTTACCTTAATGTAGGCGCCCGGATAAATCTTGTGCACTGCATCCCCTGGCGCTCGTCCTGCTTCCCTGTCCAAATAATAACTCTGGACAAACACTGCGTGATCACTGAGGCACCTCATCCATACGTCTCCCTCGCCCCGACACTCAAGCTGCACTCCCTTTCCAATGTGAAGCCTGAAAGGTGACACTCGTATTATACATGCAATGGGTTTCTACCCGTTATAATCCCTTATAAACCAGTGGACTCCAAATCCCAATCTGAGACACTAAGCCGGATCACTTACCTTGCACGCTCACTAGTGTCTGTCCGATGCACGTTAGAAAGCTGACCAAGGCAAAACCGATCCCCACCAGAGGGGTCCACATAACCATCCACTGTGACCACGGAACAATTAGATAGCACTTTAAATATCTCTCCAACTTGAACATCCATCTCGAAATAGGCAACGGAGCACCAGAACTCTGGGCCTGATACAGAAGGTAATGGGTTAGAGGGAAAGGTTCTAAGCAGTTTCAGACAGTCAATGGCCTTAAACAGTCCTCACCTGGGTGGTTGGAAACGGGGTGCTGATACTGAGGGGAGCTCTGGTGAAGGGGCCCTGCAGGAAGGAAACATGATATTTAAAGACACATGGTAGGCAGATGGAGCAGTACATAAACCAGAAGGAGAAGAGAGGAGAAGGCGTACAGTAGTTGTTTGGGTGATGAAGTGGAGGTTGCTGGTTTCCTCTACCATTCTGCTGTCCCCCAGGGTTCGGGGTATATACGGCTGTGCTGCTCCCCGTCCACGCAGCTGAGAAAGAATAGGAATTGTGACTATAACATATGGTACAAATACCTGCAGCACTAAAACAAGGCAAGGCTACTGAACATCACATATATACAACTGTAATGCATATACTCACCATGGAAAGGCTGCTTTGAGGGGGAAGGATAGCCATTTTTATGGGAGTTCTGGCTCGGTGTGGAAGGAGGAGATGTGGACACCATTTGCTGAGGATGGGATGGAGCTATCTGTAGTAAACCCTCACCATGCATGGGTACTAGAGGGCATCCAGGAGCCACTGTAATTGAGAAATATAGTTTTTAGAAGTCATCATTCCTACATTGCTATCTCTATCACTGTCTCTCTCTCTCTGTCCTCTGTGGATCGAGTCTGTAGAACTGAACCCAGAGCTCTAGGTGAGACCTTACCAGGGATCTATAAAGTGGTATCACTGTCTCTGTCCCCTGGGGATCGGGTCTGTAGAACTGAACCCAGAGCTCTAGGTGAGACCTTACCAGGGATCTATAAAGTGGTATCACTGTCTCTCTGTCCCCTGGGGATCGGGTCTGTAGAACTGAACCCAGAGCTCTAGGTGAGACCTTACCAGGGATCTATAAAGTGATATCACTGTCTCTCTCTGTCCCCTGGGGATCGGGTCTGTAGAACTGAACCCAGAGCTCTAGGTGAGACCTTACCAGGGATCTATAAAGTGGTATCACTGTCTCTCTCTGTCCCCTGGGGATCGGGTCTGTAGAACTGAACCCAGAGCTCTAGGTGAGACCTTACCAGGGATCTATAAAGTGATATCACTGTCTCTCTCTGTCCCCTGGGGATCGGGTCTGTAGAACTGAACCCAGAGCTCTAGGCGAGACCTTACCAGGGATCTATAAAGTGGTATCACTGTCTCTGTCCCCTGGGGATCGGGTCTGTAGAACTGAACCCAGAGCTCTAGGTGAGACCTTACCAGGGATCTATAAAGTGGTATCACTGTCTCTCTATGTCCCCTGGGGATCGGGTCTGTAGAACTGAACCCAGAGCTCTAGGTGAGACCTTACCAGAGATCTATAAAGTGGTATCACTGTCTCTGTCCCCTGGGGATCGGGTCTGTAGAACTGAACCCAGAGCTCTAGGTGAGACCTTACCAGGGATCTATAAAGCGGTATCACTGTCTCTCTCTGTACCCTGGGGATCGGGTCTGTAGAACTGAACCCAGAGCTCTAGGTGAGACCTTACCAGGGATCTATAAAGTGGTATCACTGTCTCTCTCTGTCCCCTGGGGATCGGGTCTGTAGAACTGAACCCAGAGCTCTAGGTGAGACCTTATCAGGGATCTATAAAGTGGTATCACTGTCTCTGTCCCCTGGGGATCGGGTCTGTAGAACTGAACCCAGAGCTCTAGGTGAGACCTTACCAGGGATCTATAAAGTGGTATCGCTGTCTCTCTCTGTCCCCTGGGGATCGGGTCTGTAGAACTGAACCCAGAGCTCTAGGTGAGACCTTACCAGGGATCTATAAAGTGGTATCACTGTCTCTCTCTGTCCCCTGGGGATCGGGTCTGCAGAACTGAACCCAGAGCTCTAGGTGAGACCTTACCAGGGATCTATAAAGTGGTATCACTGTCTCTGTCCCCTGGGGATCGGGTCTGTAGAACTGAACCCAGAGCTCTAGATGAGACCTTTCCAGGGATCTATAAAGAGGTATCACTGTCTCTCTCTTTGTCCCCTATGGATCTTACCATCCTAGCTGCAGTACATCCAATTGGTTATTTTGTATAAAGTAACACTGTACGTACCAGCGGGAGAATGAGGCATATTGGAATACATGCTGATAGCAGTCTGTGGGCTCGTGGGTAGGGTGAGTGGGGGCAGTGGCTGCCGATAAGGATCTGTAGGAGGCATTGGTGGAAGGGGGGCATGTTTGATGGCTGGTGGAAGTTCCTGGGATGCTGGGAGACATGAAGATGCTTCCATTTCACACTCATGGACATACTCCTCTTTCACTGATCGGCACGGAGTGGTTGCTAAACACAAAAAGAGCAGACTAGGGTGAATGAGAAGAAAAACAATAACAATGTGAGCAAATCAAGTGTGAGGGGTCTTGGGTATCAAAGAAATGGCTGATTTGTATCCTGTGGATGCTGAGTAAGTATAGGATAAGTTTACTCACCAGTGCTAGGGATACTCAGACCTGTAACATAAATAAAATCAATGTTAAAGGGATTCTTTCATGATTTTTATGAGGTAGTTTTTATTTCGTTTACACTACAAATAATTCACTCTACAATATAAAATTTCATTCCTGAACCAGCAAGTGTATTTTTTAGTTGTAATATTGGTGTGTAGGTGCAACTCAGGTCATTTTGCCTGGTCATGTGCTTTCAGAATGAGCCAGCACTTTAGGATGGAACTGCTTTCTGGCAGGCTGTTGTTTCTCCTATTCAATGTATCAATGTGTCGCAATGGGAACTGGATTTTATTATTGAGTGCTGATTTTATATCTACCAGGCAGCTTGTGTTAGAGAGCTGCTATCTGGTAACCTTCCCATTGTTCTATTGTAAGGCTGCTGGGAAGAAGGGAGGGGGTGATATCACTCCAACTTGCAGTAAAGACAGACTGAAGTTTATCAAAGCAGTCACATGACTTAGGGCAGCTGGGAAATAATATGTCTAGCCCCATGTCAGTTTTCAAAATTAATATAAAATAAAATCAGTTAGCTCTTAAAAAGGATTTCAGTGCAAAATTCTACTGGAGCGGCACTATTAACTGATGTGTTTTGAAAAAAACATTTTTTATCATGACAATATGAAATCAGGACAAATTCAATCCAATTCTTCCTGCTCTTGTAGGTTCAAAGAGAACTTCTATAGCAGGAATTTACAGCTAGTGACCCTAAGGGTGGTGGCAGACGCTGAGATTTGGGGAGATTAGTTGCCCATCGACAAATCTCCTCTTCTTCGGGCAACTAATTTCCCCAAAATGCCTTCCCACCAGCTAGACTGTGAATCGGCGGCAGGAATGCAACTCGGATCGATTCGGCTTTCTGAAGTCACCCAAACTTTCCTTGTGAGGCACATTCTGGCCGGTGGGAAGGAAATTTGGGGAGATTAGTTGCCCAAAGAGGAGGAGATTTGTCGTTGGGCAACTAATCTCCCCAAATCTCAGCGTCTGCCACCACCCTTAGGGTCACTAGCTGTAAGTTCCTGCTATAGGAGTTCCCTTTGAACCTACAAGAGCAGGAAGAATTGGACTTATTTCCCCGAATCGCAGCGTGTGCCACCAGCCTAAGCCGACGTTCGACTACAGTTGGCACAGATAAACTGGGAGCCCATTACTCACCAATGCCGGGAGAAACCACCCGCTCGTAGTGATAGGGGTTCACACACACGCTGTCATACTTCAGGTCGAAGGCAAACTGGCAGAACTTAACGTGTTTCAGCTCATTCTTGTGCAGATCCGGCCAGCGCCACAAGCGAGCGTAGATCACATGCGGGAAACCTTTACGGCCGGCTACCTGCAAGCAAAGGCAACGGTGAAGACATAAAACAGAAATAATTGGCTAAAGAAACATTATAGGGATCATAATAGTTATGAAAATACCCCCAAAATTGTATCATGCAAAAAAAAAAAAAAAAAACAACAAAAAACCTTTGTCTACTGGCAGTACCATTATTCCTTACATGTTATCCCCTTATACACACAATATATTTCCCATCAATCCCTGCTCCAGTGGAGCTTAGAGTCCATTGACAAGGAATACTGGGATACCACCAGGAGTGCCACAGGTTCTAAAGCAACTAAGTAGAAATATTATGATTAGCACTGTACAGCCCAAGTGTGAGAGGATGCTGAGAGTTGTAGTTGTATACAAAGTTGAGAATCCGTCCTACACCCCCTGCTGATCCCCCCAGTTCTGTGGTTATTTAATAAAACAGGCAGTGTTGAGAAACCTAGGGGGAGGTGTATGAGCTGCGCCTCCTCCCTCTTGTTTATATTAAGCATCTCGTCCCCCTCTCACACTCCTTCCCCTGGAGGCTTCGGAGCAGACAAAACAACCCCCCCCCCAGTACTTGCCAGACAGTGACTCATCAGTACAGGCGGCCGGCAACTACTTGCTGAGGAGAGAGGAGTGCGGGATGAGAGCTTTAATAAGAGGGAGACGTTTCAACCTGCAGCTCTTGTTAAAGTGCCTGGGAGCTGTAGTTTAATAATAGCAGGATATTGTGGGTCAGATGTTCTTGCTGCAGGGCATAAAGACAATATATAAACTAGGGCCATATAGCGAGTCTCAATCCTGCCTGCTAAATACAGAAACAGAGCTTTGGTTCAGAACATGAGGCAAAGTCATTATAAAGCCTGTGCTGCTTAAATGCAACAAACATTGGGGTAACAGTAACCCTGCTATAGTTCCAGGGGTACCCAGGGAACAAATAAGAACTCACCCCAAATCTCCCACTAACTGACCTTCAGACTGGGCCCCCTTAGCTCATAACAAGGTTACAGATATATAGAAACATTGGGGTGTCACCCTGCTATAGTTCCAGGGGTACCCAGGGTACAAATAAGCACTCACCCCAAATCTCCCCCTAACTGGCCTTCAGACTGGGCCCCCTTAGCTCATAACAAGGTTACAGATATATAGAAACATTGGGGTGTCACCCTGCTATAGTTCCAGGGGTACCCAGGGAACAAATAAGAACTCACCCCAAATCTCCCACTAACTGACCTTCAGACTGGGCCCCCTTAGCTCATAACAAGGTTACAAGATATAGAAACATTGGGGTGTCACCCTGCTATAGTTCCAGGGTACCAGGGTACAAATAAGCACTCACCCCAAATCTCCCCTAACTGGCCTTCAGACTGGGCCCCTTAGCTCATAACAAGGTTACAGATATATAGAAACATTGGGGTGTCACCCTGCTATAGTTCCAGGGGTACCCAGGGCACAAATAAGCACTCACCCCAAATCTCCCCCTAACTGACCTTCAGACTGGGCCCCTTAGCTCATAACAAGGTTACAGACATATAGAAACATTGGGGTGTCACCCTGCTATAGTCCCAGGGGTACCCCAAATTTCACTCTTAACATTTGAAGACTGTGCCTTCCTTGATTGATTGATTTGAAACCCTGACTGGGTCTATGCCAATGATACTGGTGCCTCTCCCTGGTGGATCTGTGTGACCATGATGTCGGGGTACACAATTGCTTGTTGTACAGTGGGGGTGTGGGTGGGGTTGATCAAAGAAAAGGTGAGCGCAGAGAATTAATCAGCTGAGAGAGACCAGTAGAACTGGGCCAAAGAAACAGAGGAGGAGAGAGGGTGAGAGGTTAAAGGGGTTATTCACCTTTAAATTAACTGTTAGTATGACGTAAAGAGAGATATTCTGAGACAATTTGCAATTGGTTTTTATTACTTGTGGTTTTTGATTTATTTAGATTTTTATTCAGCAGCTCTCCTGTTTCCAATTTCAGCCATCTGGTTGCTAGGGTCCAAATTCCCCTAATAACCATGCACTGATTTGAATAAGAGACTGGAATATGAATAGGAGAGGCCTGAATAGAAATAGGAGGAATAAAAAGTAGCAATAACAATACATTTGTAGCCTAACAGAGTATTTGTTTTTTTAGCTGGGGTCAGTGACCCCCACCCCATTTGAAAGAGTCAGAAGAAAAGGGCAAATAATTGAAAAAGAATAAAAAAGAAAAAATGAAGCCCAATTGAAAAGTTGCTTAGAATCAGACACTGTATAACATACTAAAAGTTAAGTTAAAGGAGAAAAGAGGAAGGTGGGCGGGGGGTGAACCTGCCAAAACTCTTGGCCTTGTGCCTGGCACACAGACAGACAGACACACACATACAGACACACACATACAGACACACACATACAGACACACACAGACAGACAGACAGACACACACAGACAGACAGACAGACACATACCTGAAGCCTCCCGTCCAAGGTTCGCTGGATGGTAACGCACTTGCTGGGGTGCACTCCATTAGTAGTAATGGCAGTGATGAGGGAGTCCAGCTCGTCTTTCTTCTCCTTCAGTTTCTTGACGAGACTCTCAATGGCTCTCTTGGCAAAGCCCTCGTTCTCCCCCCCCTGCCGGTGGCACATGAGACTGTGTACGATGCTGAGACAGGCATCACTGCTGTTAGGAGGGGTCAGAGACATGGCCGGGATCTCCTGCAGTGACAACATGGGAAAGAGTGGGGTGAAACGTGTGGGGCACACACATACAGTCACTACACACATGACTCCATATTAAGTGATGGCACTAAGTCACTCAGTAGGACAAGCACTTCCCATTCACTCACACTGTCTCCTCTGCATCAACTCATTCCATTCAAAGAGCTAGCAATCTACAACATACATCTGGATAAACTGTGGCTCTGCAGAGGGACCTCACCCCGAACTTGAGAGAGAGAGAAGAAACAGGACAAGGAGAGTGAGCGGAGGGAAGGAAAGCATGGGAGGGAGGGGAGACAGACTGACTCAGGCTGGGGGAGAGCTGTCCCACTGGAACAAAATAACCAGCAGCCAGACATAACATTATCCTGCACGCCTCTCACTGGGGGAACCAGCTGTGCAGCGCTGGGGAGAAACCTCTGTATATACAGGGGCAGCAGCTTCCACATGCTGAGGAGAAACAAGAGCAGTTATAGCAACATACCAGCTGCAGGACAGGAACAGGTTAATAAGACAAGCAAATCATATGGGGGAGGGGAGAATGTATTTAAAGGCAAACTATACCTAAACTGCAAACTAATAATACAGGGATGAATTTACTAAAAATTGAATGAGACAAAGAAGCACCTACAGGAACAGTGGGATAATAGTCTCTGGGAAGGGAGTGTGACTGTGGGATAGCAGGTATAGTAGGGAGAGATGTGTCTATAGTAACAGTGGATAATAGTCTCTGGGAAGGGAGTGTGACTGTGGGATAGCAGGTATAGTAGGGAGAGATGGTGTCTATAGTAACAGTGGATAATAGTCTCTGGGAAGGGAGTGTGACTGTGGGATAGCAGGTATAGTAGGGAGAGATGTGTCTATAGTAACAGTGGATAATAGTCTCTGGGAAGGGAGTGTGACTGTGGGATAGCAGGTATAGTAGGGAGAGATGTGTCTATAGTAACAGGGATAATAGTCTCTGGGAATGGAGTGTGATTGTGGGATAGCAGGTATAGTAGGGAGAGATGGTGCCTATAGTAACAGTGGGATAATAGTCTCTGGGAAGGGAGTGTGACTGTGGGATAGCAGGTATAGTAGGGAGAGATGTGTCTAGAGTAACAGTGGATAATAGTCTCTGGGAAGGGAGTGTGACTGTGGGATAGCAGGTATAGTAGGGAGAGATGGTGCCTATAGTAACAGTGGATAATAGTCTCTGGGAATGGAGTGTGATTGTGGGATAGCAGGTATAGTAGGGAGAGATGGTGCCTATAGTAACAGTGGGATAATAGTCTCTGGGAAGGGAGTGTGACTGTGGGATAGCGGGTATAGTAGGAGAGATGGTGTCTTATAGTAACAGTGGATAATAGTCTCTGGGAAGGGAGTGTGACTGTGGGATAGCAGGTATAGTAGGGAGAGATGGTGTCTATAGTAACAGTGGATAATAGTCTCTGGAAGGGAGTGTGACTGTGGGATAGCAGGTATAGTAGGGAGAGATGGTGCCTATAGTAACAGTGGATAATAGTCTCTGGGAAGGGAGTGTGACTGTGGGATAGCAGGTATAGTAGGGAGAGATGGTGTCTATAGTAGCAGTGGATAATAGTCTCTGGGAAGGGAGTGTGACTGTGGGATAGCAGGGATAGTAGGGAGAGATGGTGCCTATAGTAACAGTGGATAATAGTCTCTGGGAAGGGAGTGTGACTTGGGATAGCAGGTATAGTAGGGAGAGATGGTGCCTATAGTAACAGTGGGATAATAGTCTCTGGGAAGGGAGTGTGACTGTGGGATAGCAGGTATAGTAGGGAGAGATGTGTCTATAGTAACAGTGGATAATAGTCTCTGGGAAGGAGTGTGACTGTGGATAGCAGGTATAGTAGGGAGAGATGTGTCTATAGTAACAGTGGATAATAGTCTCTGGGAAGGAGTGTGACTGTGGGATAGCAGGTATAGTAGGGAGAGATGGTGCCTATAGTAACAGTGGATAATAGTCTCTGGGAAGGGAGTGTGACTGTGGGATAGCAGGTATAGTAGGGAGAGATGTGTCTATAGTAACAGTGGGATAATAGTCTCTGGGAAGGGAGTGTGACTGTGGGATAGCAGGTATAGTAGGGAGAGATGGTGTCTATAGTAGCAGTCCCCAAAGGACTTACAGTAGTATAACTGGAGAATCTGCTCTAAGTTGGTTAAGAGTCCAGGGATATTAAGGGAAACCTTGTCCCAAGGAGCTTACAATCTAGGTGAATGTGAGACACAGTTTATGGAGAAATGTGACCTCCAACGTCCCTAACAAGGTGATAGGATTCCCTACAGGTTTGATGCTAGGGTGGGGGTGGGGAGAAAAGGAGTTTTGCGTTGGTAAAAATGAAGGGGGGGGGAGGTGCCAAGTACAAATAAATACGAGGGACACAGACAACCCAGGCAGCACAAGCTCTGGAGTATGGCACTGCAGGGGTTACGTGCATTTAAAGCAACAAGCACAGATCTGCTCCATATTACTCTTTACTTTCCCTTTGCAGTTTAGAAAAGGAAACTTCTCCCGGATTCCTCCAGTCTGGCAGTTGCTATAATGTTATATAATGTTACTAGCACACAATCTGAGAGGTAACAAAATAGAACATATATTAGATAAAACTAGAACATCTCGACAGATGTCCTTTGCTGCACTCAGTAGGACAGTTATTTCCAAGTCCCTTACAGGTACACATGATGCTTCTATTCACAGAGCAGGGGCTAAGCTTATTAACTAAGCTTATTCCCAGCATGCCCCTCAGAGAGGGTGCTGGGAAGTGTAGTACAAGAGTCAGACATGCCTTTTCAGAGTGTGAGCTCTTGGGAGCTCCTTACCCCTTCTGACAAGCCTTCCCCGTAGATCTCCTCATCTGCGCACAGGGCGGGGGGCACTCGGTGCAGGGCGAGCTCTAGGCTGGCAAACGCCATCTTTTCCCCTTGATGTTACACCTCCATGGGGTTTATTGGACTGAACCAATCAGAGGTTGCTGGTGCTCAGTGGCGCAGGTAAATCCCAGCACAGGTGCAGCTCATCTCCCCTCCCCCAGCAGACTAACATTACTAATAGGAGTAATTAATGTCAATTAAGAGCTAGCTATAGTCGAATGTTAGCCCTGCCTTCCCTTATCCACATGCTGGTTAGCCATTCATTGAATACATGCTGATACATGTCTATAAAGGAACATGCACGTTTGCTGTGTGACTGGTGCTGCTTCTATCCCACTGTCATTGTTTCATATGCAACTGAATGCAACTCATCTGATGAACCAATCAGCATCCCCTCCTATAATTGCTGCTCTGCAGGGTCCCATTATGGGGCCCGAGGCCTAATATAACAGCTTGATGGTAGTTACGGGCTGTACAATGGACTGATACTCACTGAGTGCTGGGGTAAAGCATGGCCCCTAACTACTGGAACTCCAGCTCCCACCACTGCACCCCAATTCTGCCCCCCCCCACATGCCAACAGCTTGAGCCTTATAGAGAGGTGCTCTGTGCTAAAGTGCAGGTAACATGTTGTACTTGTGTCACTGGGGAGTCACCAATAAGAACAGAACCCAGGCCTTGGTGAGAAAGAGTCAAGGTAAGCTCATCTGGGAATTGGTGGAGTCCAAGCTCCGCCCCCTGTTCCATGGGAATGAGAGCAGCCCAGGAGGGAGAAAGTAATAAGAATCTGAACTCTGGGTTATTATTATAATCAAACGATTGGCTATAAGTGGGAAAACTCTGTGCAACACTGTCTGGCAGCTAATATATATATATATATATATATATATATATATATATATATATATATATATATATATATATATATATATATATATATATATATATAATATGCTCCACCTGTTGCCAGTGTGCCAGTCTCTGTGTCAAAACCCTGTAGTGAGAGCAGATGAATATAACAAAAATTGATTGAGCAGAAATTGTACGGCAGCTCCCAGGTGTCACTGTTAAACCTGACCAACTGTCTCAGGAGCAGATTAACACACTGCCTTACAGGAGCCAGTAGAGTCAGAGAGTCAGAGAGTTAGAGTGTCAGAGAGCACAGAGATACAGCAAGAGGAATGAACAGGGATTACAGGGTTAGGCAGAGAGCACAGATATGTGGCAGGAGGAGTGGAAGAGCACAGACATAACAATGAGAGTCAGTGAGTATAGAGATATGGTAGGAGGAGTGGAAGAACTCAGAGATGGCAGGAAAAAGCAGAGAGCACAGAGATATGGCAAGAGGAGTGGGAGAGCACAGAGATGACAGGGAAAAGCAGAGAGCACAGAGATGTGGCAGGAGTAGTGGGAAAGCACAGAGATGACAGTGAGAGTCAGAGAGCAAAAAGATGACAGTGAAGGTTACAGAGCACTGAGATGACAGTGAGGGTCAGAGAGCACAGAGATGACAGTGAGGATCAGAGAGCACAAAGATGACAGTGAGGGTCAGAGAGCACAGAGATGACAGTGAAGGTCAGAGAGCACAGAGATGACAGTGAGGATCAGAGAGCACAAAGATGACAGTGAGGGTCAGAGAGCACAGAGATGACAGTGAGGGTCAGAGAGCACAGAGATGACAGTGAGGGTCAGAGAGCACATAGATGACAGTGAGGATCAGAGAGCACAAAGATGACAGTGAGGGTCAGAGAGCACAGAGATGACAGTGAGGGTCAGAGAGCACAGAGATGACAATGAGGGTCAGAGAGCACAGAGATGACAATGAGGGTCAGAGAGCACAGAGATGACAATGAGGGTCAGAGAGCACAGAGATGAAAGTGAGGGTCAGAGAGCACAGAGATGACAGTGAGGGCCAGAGAGCACAGAGATGACAGTGAGGGTCAGAGAGCACAGAGATGACAGCGAGAGTCAGAGAGCAAAGAGATGACAGCGAGAGTCAGAGACAGGTCCGGACTGAGAAATAAAATAGGCCCAGCCATTTAAGGTACACAGAGGCCCAAACAGCCCCCACGAGCCCACAAAATACTGATTTTCTATGGCACCTTATAGCAGCCCCTCTGGCATTTGCCAGAACCCACAGATTGCCAGTCCGGGCCTGGTCAGAAAGCACAGAGATGACAGCGAGGGTCAGAGAGCACAGAGATGACAGTGAGGGTCAGAGAGCACAGAGATGACAGTGAGGGCCAGAGAGCACAGAGATGACAGTGAGGGTCAGAGAGCACAGAGATGACAGTGAGGGCCAGAGAGCACAGAGATGACAGTGAGGGTCAGAGAGCACAGAGATGACAGTGAGGGTCAGAGAGCACAGAGATGACAGTGAGGGTCAGAGAGCACAGAGATGACAGTGAGGGTCAGAGAGCACAGAGATGACAGTGAGGGTCAGAGAGCACAGAGATGACAGTGAGGGTCAGAGAGCACAGAGATGACAGTGAGGGTCAGAGAGCACAGAGATGACAGTGAGGGTCAGAGAGCACAGAGATGACAGTGAGGGTCAGAGAGCACAGAGATGACAGTGAGGGCCAGAGAGCACAGAGATGACAGTGAGGGTCAGAGAGCACAGAGATGACAGTGAGGGTCAGAGAGCACAGAGATGACAGTGAGGGTCAGAGAGCACAGAGATGACAGTGAGGGCCAGAGAGCACAGAGATGACAGTGAGGGTCAGAGAGCACAGAGATGACAGTGAGGGTCAGAGAGCACAGAGATGACAGTGAGGGTCAGAGAGCACAGAGATGACAGTGAGGGTCAGAGAGCACAGAGATGACAGTGAGGGTCAGAGAGCACAGAGATGACAGTGAGGGTCAGAGAGCACAGAGATGACAGTGAGGGTCAGAGAGCACAGAGATGACAGTGAGGGTCAGAGAGCACAGAGATGACAGTGAGGGCCAGAGAGCACAGAGATAACAGTGAGGGTCAGAGAGCACAGAGATGACAGTGAGCGCCAGAGATGCGGCAGGAGGAGTGAGAGAACACAGAGCTAGTAGAGAGCAGAAGGGACAGAAGGTAAGTAGTACCAGTGTGTATGTATCAGTTACTCACGTTTGTGGCAGCTCCTCTCACTCAGTTTCTATCAGGAGGAACCCTCACTGCACATCCTTAGCCAGCACTGTCCCTACCAACCTGCAAGTACAGTAAGTATCTCTTATTCCCTCAGTGCTGTCCCTCATTCCTAGTAACTCTCTATGGGCGCCTCACTCTCCCCTTACACACTCTCTCCCCCAGCAGTGACAGCTTCTCACTTGTTTCCAACAAAAGCCTAAACCCTCTTTCTCCCCAATCTGACTCTTCACTGAACTCTAATCTGCCCCTCACTCTACCCTATTAGGATTACTCTGCACCTGACACTCCTCTAACTCTCTCCCTCACACCCAACCCCTGACTCTCTCTCTCTCTCCCTCACACACTCACTCCCTCACATAATCACTCCCTGACTCTATTCTCCCTCACACTCACTCCTTGATTCTCCCTCACACCCTGACTCTCCCTCACACTCACTCACTCTCCCTCAGTCACTCCTTGACTCTCTCTCTCCCTCACACTCACTCCCTGACTCTCTCTCCCTCACACTCACTCCTTGACTCTCTCTCTCCCTCACACTCACTCCCTGACTCTCTCTCCCTCACACTAACTCCCTGACTCTCTCTCCCTCACACTCACTCCTTGACTCTCTCTCTCCCTCACACTCACTCCCTGACTCTCTCACACTCACTCCCTGACTCTCTCTCTCCCTCACACTCACTCCCTGACTCTCTCTCTCCCTCACACTCACTCCCTGACTCTCTCTCTCCCTCACAATCACTCCCTGACTCTCTCTTTCACACACTCATTCCCTCTCTCTCCCTCACACTTAGCCCCTGGCTGTCTCTTTTCCCTCATACTCTAGTCCAATCCCCTGGCTGTCTCTTCTCTCTCTCTATTCCTCTAAAGCAGTGCCTAACTCTATCACAGTCTCTGACTCTTTCCTACTCAGACTCTCTTTCCCTCACACTCTATCCCCGCCCCTGACTCCTCCCACACTAGTTGTCTGCGCTGCACTATAACAATAGGAGAAGCCGAGCCTCGAGTCAGGCGCTTCCCTGGAATCGTCAGCCAATCACGGCGGGGCTTTCTTTAGTTGGCTCCGCCCTCCGCCAATAGGAAATCCCGTATCTTGCGGCGCTGTCTGTGCCAGTGCGTGACGTGTTGATTGTGGCTGCGAGTTGATCTCTGAGGGGACAGTCTCATATTCCCGAGTGACAGACTTTCCTATACTGGGGCAGGCGGGGAGGCTACACACTCATCCGGGGTGACGAGACACCCAACTGACTGACGCCTTTATCCGCCATTGTTCTACTTGTTACCCTAAGAAATCATTTCTATTTCTCTTCTATAATGTAACTTATGTGAAATACACTTTGCTCGCTCTATATTTATTATTTCCCTTGTGCTGTTCATAATCAGACTGGCGCCATTTTGTGCCAACTTGTGTATCCGCCCACAATCTTGTCTATGCCCCGCCCCCTTACAGTTCGTGTGCGTGTGTGCGCGTGCGCGCGCCAAGTGCCCATGCAGAGTGGAGCATTAAAGGGCTTCTTCTCCTTTGACTTCACTGTTAATATGATGAGCGGAGGGATATTCGGAGACAATTTCCTATCGGTTTTCATTTTTTTATTATTTGTAGTTTTTCACTTATTTAGCAGCTCTTCAAATCTGGTTGTTGTGGTCTAAATTCCCCTAGCAACCATGTACTCATGTGAATAAGAGACTGGAATATGAATAGGAGAGGCCTAAATAGAAAGAGGAGGAATAAAAAGTAACAATAACAATACATTGTTTTTTAGATGGGGTCAGTGACCCCTATTTTGAAAAGCTAGAAAGATTCAGAAGTAGAAGACAAATAATTCAAAAAGTTTAAAAAATGAACAATGAAAGCCAATTGAAAAGTGTCTTAGAACTGGCCATTCTATAACATAAAGTTAATTAAAAGGTGAACAACCCCTTTAAGTGACACAGGCACTATATGATTGACAGCTGAGACTTTTAAATGAGTTTAGGGATGTTTTAAAGAAAAAAAGGAATGTTGGTTTCATGTTTAATTTGCAAAGAACTTTCATTATACAGCTTTTTATGTCTGGATGACAAGTCCACTTTAAAGTAACTCTCAGTGTGATATAGAGAGGGATATTCACTATTAGGTTTTCATTTTTTATTAATTGTGGTTTTTTTTCAGTTGAGTAGCTCTCATTTCAGCAATCTGGTTGCTAGGGTCTGAATTCCCCTAGCAACCATGCATTCATGTGAATAAGAATGAAATATGAATAGGCAAGGAATAAAAAGTAATCTAAATAAAGGTGTAGAAAAAGGCAAATTATTCTAAAACGAGATAATAGTGAAGACCAATGGAAAAGTTGCTTAGAATATGCCCTTTCATAACATAGTAAGAGTAAAACAGCTTTATATGAAATAAAAGAAGAGTGCAAGGCATTGTGGGTACTGAAGTTTTGGCTGGAACAAAGCACAAACGTAATCCATGGTTTCTGTCGTGCGTCTGAGAAGCGACAGTCAGACAGTGACAGCCAATAGCAATGATAGTTACACATAACCCTAAACTCAGCCATGATGAGGAATCAATATGGGAAAGTTAGCCAGAATTCCATTCATTTGGCAAAGATTTGGGTTTTCTCCTTTAAACTCTCAATGGAAAACTGGGCTGGACTCTGCTTGAGGTGCATTCTGGGCCAATGAGCAGAACCCACATTGTGCCAAATCAGCTGTGTGGAAGTGTTCTGCTCAACTGGATCACATGCAAGCTTTCTGCTACATTATGTCCACACTCAGAACCAGCAGTGACCAGAGAGAACAGCAAGGAAACTCAATCAAATCTGTAACTGCATTATGGCAACCAAAATTGATATTATTGTAATGTCTCTACCACCAGGCCGGCTCATTTTGTTCTACAGGAAAGAATTCCTATAGGGGTTGTTCACCTTTAAATTTACGGTTAGTAGGATGTAGAGAGGGATATTCTGAGACACGTTGTAATTGGTTTTCATTTTTTATTATTTCATTTTTTAGACTTATTTAGCTTTTTATTCAGCAGCTCTCCAGTTTGCCATTTACGCAATCAGGTTGCTAGGGTCCAAATTCCCCTAGCAACCATACATTGACATGAATAAAAGACTGTAATATGAATAGGAGAGGCCTGAACAGAAAGATGAGGAATAAAAAGTAATTTTGTAGCCTTACAGAGCACTTGTTTTTAAATGGGGGTCAAATCACTTTGATAAGGAGGGAAGGAGACCTTGAAATTAGTATATTTTACATGCAGAACTACTTTTAAATTAATCTCTCATTACTTTCTTTCCTGTTCAGCTATTTCCAGCCCACCGCTGTTATTTGGGAGCACTGAGCCCTCCCTGCTAGCAAAGGGCACAGACAATTTCAATTTTATTTGAATTACTTGTCTCTCTTTTCAGGCTCTCTACCACGGTTACCTCCAAACAGCTGCCTTAGCAACCCTAGTGTAGATGTAATTCAGAGACTAAGTGGTTAAGGGGGAAAAAAACAAAATAAGGACCAACTGCAAACTGCCTTTGAATACTGTGGTCATCAGCCCAAGTGTTAATTGTCAGATGAACTTTCCTTTTAAAGGGGCGGTTCACCGTTAAAGTTTTGTAAAGTGTAAAGTTTCATTTTTCACAGTTTAAAGTATCTCTGGGAGGGGGGGGTCGCCAACTCTTAACTGATCTAAATTGATACATTTAGTTGATCCAGGTTTTGTTTGTCCCTGCTGAGCAGAATCTCTGAGTTTCATTACAGGCAGCTGTTACAATTGATACAATAGTTGCTAATACTCCAAAGATACTACGGAGAGAAGTATCAACTAAATGTAACCACTTACCTTATCAACTAAACATAACAAATTGTAACAGTTCAGATACTTCTGGATCACTGAGCTGCCAGACTGACACACCAACATTAAATTAATCTTTACTTTTAGAATGGCCCATTCAAAGCAACTTTTCAGTTGGTCTTCATTATCTATCATTTTTAATTATTTGCCTTCTAACGCTTTACATCTTTCACCTCAAATAACAAAAAATTAAAACCAATTGCTAATTGTCTCAAATATTACTCTCCAGATCATATTAAAAATTAACTCAAAGGTGAACAACCCCTTTCATCTTCAAATTTGGGAAAATGGCAAAGATTACTACAAGGTAAAGCATCTGTATATTACAGCAAATTAAGGTGTGCCCAGCCACATGCAGGGGTATTTGCAAAAAAACTATTACATCTAGGAGCTTAAAGGAGGAACAAACCCATACTAGAAAAAACCCTACCCTGCGTAGACCAACCTCCCTCCTCCCGCACAGCCTATGTGCCCCATAGGTGCCATCTTCCTGTGCAATTTCACAAAATTGGTGACTTTCGGCGCTGGCGCATTCGTATGTGACTGGAAATTTACTCAGAAACGATGGAGCCTGTGAACTCCCAAGGCCAGATCTGCACGGAGGGGTAAGTAAAACATTAGGGCATTTAGGCTGTGAGGGAGGAGGGAGGTTGGTCTACGCAGAGTAGGTTTTTTTTCTAGTACAGGTTTGTTTCTCCTTTCAAGGACAAGTTATACTACTCTTTGCAGGCTGTTAACAGAGCAGTTCAGTATAAAAAGAAAAACTGGGTAAATAAATAGACTGTGCAAAATAAAAATAAAAAATATCTAATATAGTTAGGCAAAAATGTAATGTATAAAGGCTGGAGTGAGTGGATGTGTAACATAATAGCCAGAACACTACTTACTGCTTTTCAGCTCTCTAACTCTGAGTTAGTCAGTGACTATAAGGGGGGCCACATGGGACATAACTGTTCAGTGAGTTTGTAATTGATCCTCAGCATTCAGCTCAGATTCAAAAGCAACAGTTGTGTCCCATTTGCCCCCCCCCCTCAAGTCACTGATTGGTTACCAGGAAGTAACCAATCAGTTGAAAGAAAGAGGGCTTACAAGCAGGAAGTAGTGTTCTGGCTATTATGTTACACATCCAGTGATTCCAGCTTTTATACATTACATTTTTGGCTAACTAGCTATATTAAATACATTTTTTATTTTGCACAGCCCATTTACCCAGTTTTTATTTTCATATTGAACAATTCCTTTAAGACCCTGCTCCCTAGATGCAATGGGCACCCTGAAAGGCAAGAATACCCCCCCCCCCGCTGTATAGAAACAGACAGAAAACAAGCTTTTTACAAAACGCACACAACTTTATAAGTGGTATACAAGTGCAGCAGCATACCAAGGGGCAACGTAAACTTTGCACAAAATGACCGCAAATAGAACCTAAGGACTGGGCACAGAACCGGGAGAATTTTAGTGTGACAGCGGACAAAACTGACCTCTGCTTGTCTTGTACATTCAATGTTTAATAAAATAGTCAAAATAAAAAACAAAACAGTATGAAAATGTAAAAGGAAGGCTAAAACCAGGGGGCGGTACCAAAAGGAGACATGGCACAGGTATGTGCATGCTGGCAAGTCTGATCCTTAGAAATCTATAAAAACATTCAGTCGTTGGACTCTGGGTCTGCCTGTGCCATGTAGGCATCCAGCTCGGCATCCAGGTGCCCCCTCGTTTTAGACATATAGGCATCAAGTTGGTTATCCAGCTGCTCCTTTGTTATAACTGGGCGGGTCACACCCCTTCCTCTCCCTCGTCCTCTACCTCGTCCAAAGCCTCTTCCTCTGGTCATTCCCCCACGACCTGCACAGGAGAGAGGGTCACAAATGTGCCAGTACTTCATAAATTGTAAAGGTTAATAAAACATTAAGGGGCACAACTAGTAGGATACCCAGAAGCAATATACTAAGGAGAGTAGCACAAGGTTCAGAATCACATTCTAGTACTTACCTCTTGCACCCATTCCGCCTCGGCCCATGGCCCCTCTCATCATTCCCCTGCCGGGACCCCCTCGGCCCCTCATCCCTCTCCTCAGTCCCATTCTGGATACTCCACCTCGTCCTCTGAGGTTCTGCCCTGAAGGAGAAGACAAGTCAGGATGTAATGTTCCACAAGGTGGCAGTGTTAGAGTGCAGGGAAACCAGCACTAACCCCTCATAGCCATGGATCCCCTGGCCATTCCTCTTCCCCCACGACCGCCACGCATCACCCCTCTCTGTACTCCTCGTAGTCCCATTCCTGCTCCTCTCATTCCTATGGCTCCCCGTACAAGACCTCCCATTGGCCTTCCCAGCCGGGCCTGGATATTGCTCTTACCGAGACGCTGCTTTAGACTCTAGTGTGAGAGAGAGTGTTAGACACTACAATTCACCAATACCCACACAAATAACAGTGTACCTATACAGGCAAGTGTGCTCAATGGGATGTTTACTGTCCAAACCTTTTTTTTTTTATTTCAGTTGGTCTCCCATAGTTTACCAGAAATAAAGACTTTCCAAAATCGCAGTTTAAAGGGGTTGTTCTCCTTAAAATTAATTTAATATGATGTAGGGAGACAATTTGCAATTGGTTTTTATTCTTTGTGGTTTTTCACTTATTTCTCTTTTTATTCAGTAGCTCTCCAGTTTGCAATATTAGCAATTTGGTTGCTAGGTCCCACATTACCTTAGCAACCATGCATGGATTTGAATAAGAGACTGGAATATGAATAGGAGAGGCCTGAACAAAAAGAGGAGGAATAACAAGCAACAATAATACATTTGTAGACTTACACAGCACTTGTTTTAGATGGGGTCAATGACCCCCATTTAAAAGCTGAAGAGTCAGAAAAAAAAGTAAATAAAGTCTAAAAAGTCACCCTGCTATAGTTCCAGGGGTACCCAGGGTACAAATAAGCACTCACCCCAAATCTCCCCCTGACCTTCAGACTGGGCCCCCTTAGCTCATAAGGTTACAGATATATAGAAACATTGGGGTGTCACCCTGCTATAGTTCCAGGGGTACCCAGGGTACAAATAAACACTCACCCCAAATCTCCCCCTAACTGACCTTCAGACTGGGCCCCCTTAGCTCATAACAAGGTTACAGATATATAGAAACATTGGGGTGTCACCCTGCTATAGTTCCAGGGGTACCCAGGGTACAAATAAGCACTCACCCCATATCTCCCCCTGACCTTCAGACTGGGCCCCCTTAGCTCATAAGGTTACAGATATATAGAAACATTGGGGTGTCACCCTGCTATAGTTCCAGGGGTACCCAGGGTACAAATAAGCACTCACCCCAAATCTCCCCCTAACTGACCTTCAGACTGGGCCCCCTTAGCTCATAACAAGGTTACAGATATATAGAAACATTGGGGTGTCACCCTGCTATAGTTCCAGGGGTACCCAGGGCACAAATAAACATTCACCCCAAATCTCCCCCTAACTGACCTTCAGACTGGGCCCCCTTAGCTCATAACAAGGTTACAGATATATAGAAACATTGGGGTGTCACCCTGCTATAGTTCCAGGGGTACCCAGGGCACAAATAAGCACTCATCCTATTCCAAGGAATTTGGCCTGTCTTCTAATGTCATATAATGTTCTACTGTTTGCCACTTGTTTAAAGGAAAACTATACCCCCCAAACAATGTAGGTCTCTACAAAAAGATATTGCACAAAACAGCTCATATGTAAAACCCTGCTTCATGTAAATAAACCATTTTCATAATAAGTTTTTCTAGTAGAATGTGCCATTGGGTAATCATAAATAGAAAATTGCCATTTTAAAAAATAATGGCCGCCTCCTGAGATCGTACAATTCACTGTGCACACAAACAAACCAACCAAACGTTATGTCTTAGGTCACATGAGCCAATTAACAGACAGAGTTCTGTCTTATGCTTCAACACTTCTTCCAGTTACAGTTAGAGTTGTAGTATTTCTGGTCAGGTGATCTCTGAGGCAGCACACAGACCATCATGAAATGGTGGCTCAAGGCAAGAGATATGAAGGGACAATATTTACTCAAAATATATATTCCAGTTTGGTAAGATTCTTTAATATGCCATTTAATATGATATAAACTTGTTCCTTAAGTATTCATTTTGGGGTATAGTTTCCCTTTATTATGTGTCATGTGTGGATCCAGGGCAGGTGGCTTATGAGAATGGCATGCTGTATGAGTAGGCTTGTGAGTGTTTGGGCTAGCACCACAAGCAGAGAGGGAGTCACAAGCCTCCCCATTAGAGAGAGTACTAGTAAGTAGAGGGATTAACCCCAAGTGCTACTGACATTAGGATTCCATTAACAGACAAAGCTCACTAGAGCAAGAACTTGCATTTATTCCATGAATCTCTGTACAGGTCAGTGAAGCAGTGGGTATGTTTGTGAGTACAGTGAATCATACGATCCCAGGGGGGCAGCCCTTATTTTTTTTTAAATGGCAATTTTCGATTTACGATTACCCAATGGCGCATACTACTAAGCAAAGTATATTATGAAAATGGTTTATTTACATGAAGCAGGGTTTTACCTATGAGCTGTTTTATGCAATATCTTTTTAGAGAGCTCTACATTGTGTGGGGGTATAGTTTACCTTTAACTAGATTCCGTTGCCTCAAGTGACCAGTTTATAGCAGTGCACAAGCCTCCCCACAAACTTATTGGCTGATAGGTAGCCTATTACGTGACAGATTCTACACTGTAATGATTTAATATCCAATGTCTTTCTCTAGCTCAGCAGCTCCCAAAAGGTGGGGCTACCAGCCCAACCCCACAGCTTGTAGTCAGGTGCCACCATAATGTCACAGCCCAGTGTGTGGATTGATAATTCAGCCGGTGTTCCAATACATGTTAGTTAACAAGTTGGGCTTGCTGGAGTGTCTAGGAGAGCAAGAGAGGGTTGTGAGTGCACTCAAAGGCTTAAAGGGATACCTTCATGGGAAAAAATTTTTTTTCAAAATGAGTCAGTTAATAGTGCTGCTCCAGCAGAATTCTGCACTGAAATCCATTTCTCAAAAGAGCAAACTGATTTTTTTATATTTAATTTTGAAATCTGACATGGGGCTAGAAATATTGTCAATTTCCCAGCTGCCCCATGTCATGTGACTTGTGCCTGCACTTCAGGAGAGAAATGCTTTCTGGCAGGCTGCTGTTTTTCCTTCTCAATGTAACTGAATGTGTCTCAGTGGGACCTGGATTTTACTATGGAGTGTTGTTCTTAGATCTACCAGGCAGCTGTTATCTTGTGTTAGGGAGCTGTTTGGTTACCTTCCCATTGTTCTTTTGTTTGGCTGCTGGGGGGGAAAGGGGAGGGGCTGATATCACTCCAACTTGCAGTACAGCAGTAAAGAGCGACTGAAGTTTATCAGAGCACAAGTCACATGACTGGGGGCAGCTGGGAAATTGACAATATGTCTAGCCCCATGTCAGATTTCAAAATTGAATATAAAAAAAAAATCTGTTTGCTCTTTTGAGAAATGGATTTCAGTGCAGAATTCTGCTGGAGCAGCACCATTAACTAATTCATTTTGAAAAATTTTTTTTATTCCATGACAGTATCCCTTTAATAAAAATGTGTTTAAATACAATGGAAGTGCTACGGATTTGGCTGATCAATGCACATTCCCAGGTCCCTTGTCTCCTTGAAGTAATTCAGTATATATGCCAGGGGAGCACCCAGACATTCACCACCCCCTAACTGGTAATCAAGCTGGGCCTCATCAACATGTGCACCATCAGATGTAGGCCAACTTCCCTTGGGCGGCGCTTCAGTTCCCTGTAGTATCAGGGAGCAATTAGCGCATAATTGATGAGTGCGAGGAAAAGGATAGCTTGATAAACAATTTCATGTGTAACAAAGCGAGTGGGTGGATTCACTATGGGCACAGAGAGATTAATCCTTCATGTAATGAGCAGATAAATAATTAAAGCAGTCGCCTAATGAGGAGCATTGTTATAGTGATGGGCTGTTCAGCGGCTATGCTTGACACCAGAGACAGGCCTATGTAATATGTGCTTACTCCACGGGGGTTGGCCACATCCCATGATGCACAGCTCCCACCACAGGGACTCACCTGTTTGAGCTTGAGGGCCGCCTGCACAGACGGCCTGTTCTCCATCTGCTGAGCAAGTCTTCTGTTCTTAGCACTGGCCGTGTGCTGCTGTTGCTGCAAGCTGGCGCGGATATTCACCGGCATCGGCTGTTTATTCTTCAGCATGTTAGTAAAGCTTCAAGGTCGAACAGAAATTGGAGGGGGAGGATTTAATATGTTTTTAACAGACACTCATCCGTACCTCAATGTCCCACCAGAGGGGGATCTAGATGCCACCAACTTTGGGGGATAATTTGTTGGTACATATGCCTCTGCCATTTCCACAACTTCCCAGTAATAAAATAGAAATCCTAATAAATCAGGGGCAGGGAGAGCAGTGCAGGCAGGACAGAGAAGCAGAGGGGGAAAGAGACCAGAGAAAGAAGTAGGTGGGTGCTAGCAACATGGAAGAGCATGGTACACACATGAAACATGTAATATAAATGTGATGTATCTGGGAACCGAGCACTGACCCCGTTCAACTGGAGGTGCAGCTTCACTAGGACACCCCCATATGTATGTGCCTGCAGAACGGGCTGCTGAAAAGCAAAGGTTCCATAACGGGGAGTCATCTTAATTCCAACTGCACCAGCTCATACATTAATGGGAAGAATCAGAAAAGAAAACCCACGGGACCCCCCACAGCATGGGAGAAAGTACAGGAGGAACAAAGCCACAAATCACATGAATAATCCCCCCTTAGGAACCCACAGAAGAAACATGCAGAGGGGTGAAATGAGCAAAGCGTTTGCCTCTTACAAGACCCTAGAACAAGGTTAAAGGGTCCCGGGGCAGGGAAGAGAGACCCCCGCATCATGTCTCTTACAGGAGTGACCACACGCAGGCATGCGCCACCCTCGGACACAGCAGCGGGCGTTAACGCAGCACAGGTAACATGCTACCAGGCTGCAGCTATATTATACGTGTGGAAGAGAAGGGGGGAGTGAGGCCTCTATTGCTGGTGTATCACATTGCCTGTTTATACTTTACCAACTGACAATCTCCTCTCACACAGGCCCTTGTGCTACAGCTGCCGTGGGGCAGACACCCGCTCTTGCACATATATATATATAGGATATATGTTGCAGGACAGATCATGCCCTTACGCAGGTGTGAGTTACATTTCATACGAGACCAGCTCAGGCTGTTGGGGGGCTTTCTCACCGCTCATTCAGCGACAACTTTGTGGTACTCTTTAGCACAACTTTAGACGCGGATGGGGCGGCCATCTTGAAGTCTGGAGAAGCTGCAAGAGACGTGGGAACGTTAGCCAAGGATTTCTTTCCATTCCAATACATTGGCACCCAGACATTCCAGTAATTCGTCCCCCACCATTACCCCTTTAGCCTCCTGCCCCTCCCCCACTGCTCTCTAAATGGAACTACACCCCCACAAGGGCATTATGTCCCCCCACTAATTCCTATGCTCCCCTCACACCACAGACAGAACATTCTGCCCCAGATACTGCTCTATAACCCCAACAAATCCTCACAGATTACTATCCCCCATTGTACCACAAACCCATTCACACTGTGCCCCTCACAAAGGCCCAGTCCCCCGACCTCCCTCAGGGACAGCCCAGTAACAAGCACCTCCCTCACTCACCGAGCGGCCCTGGAGTCCTGAATGGCTTCACTAACAGACGGGCGTCCCCCCGATAAAAGCAAGAAGGTAACACACAGACTCCCCTCTACCCCCGAGACTCGGCATAAAATGGCGACTATCCCTGACCCTACGCCGGCAAAATGGAGGCGGCTTTAATACGTCGAGCCACGTATCTTGGTTTCCCCGCCCCTTCCGAGCCTCTCAGTGGATGGTTACTATGGATACCATAGCCATTTTGAGATGGGAAATGCGCTTCAAATCAATGCAAACAGCTCGCCGCCATCTTGGTGTGGGCACACCAAACCATGACCCACAAATATTATATATATTTAATGTTCATATTTGTAGTATTGATGTTTTTTTTTTAATAAACTCGGCTTGCAGGCAGTACATTTGTACTAGAGTGTCTGACAGACAATGGTGTGAGTAAAAAGCCAGGACACTGGTGGTGAAGTTGCTGAGGTGTGAGGCTGCACAACTGCCTTCCATCACTGCCTCCTCAGTTCTTCCAACTATGGCTGCCTGTCTGACACTTTTGTTTAAGGGCAAATAAGCCTTCTCTAAGGTAGCTCAGTTTTACAGGGGAACACACATATAAAACATTGAAGGTGAAAGTAATGGAAGTTTCTGGCAAACTGGAGATTAACACTGAGAGCACCGTGAACCCCTGATCTGCCCAATTACCCAGATTCCTGTGGGGGACGTATAATTATATATATCACTTATAATCTAAAACCCTCGTAATGAGAAGGTGACGTGTGAATAGGCAGTGGCGTAACTAGATGTTGCTGGGCCCCACAGCAAATTCATTTTAGGGCCCCAAACATATCCAGTGTTTGTCCTGTTTTACCAAGATATGTTCAAATTGCTCATCAATGAGAGCCTCATGGGGCCCCCTGTACCTCCTGGGCCCCCCTGCAGCCGCAGGGTCTGCTTCCTCTGTAGTTACACCCCTGTGAATAGGGTTGACACATTTCCTGGAAGAAAATACCGGCCTTTCTATATATTCATCTTTTTTCCCCTATTAATAACATTAGGATCAACCATCATTTTTACCGGCCAGGCCAATAAAATACAGGCCAGATGGCAACCCTACATGTGGGTAGGGTTGCCAACTTTTCTGGAAAAAAATACCGGCCTTCCTATATATTTATGTTTTTTCCCTATTAATAACATTGGGCTCAACCATGATTTTTACCGGCCAGGCTGGTAAAATACAGGCCAGGTGGCAACCCTACATGTGTGACATGATGAGCAGGTGCCGCTGGGCTTTGTAACTGTCGCCTTTCTACCCTCTTATGTGAGGACAACCTTGTGGCTACCAACAGTCTCTATCAGACCAAAATGGTGCAGTTAAAGGAGAATTCTGACACCTGCCTTTCTCAGTGAAGTCCTACATCTCCTCCAGTCCTCACCATAATGTGCTACTAAATAACCAGGAGAGACAGCCCACTGCACAGAGACCATGACAAGACAAGCGAGGGATCCGGGAAATCAGGAGAAAACAAGAGACGTGGGGCTAGGGTTGCCACCTGGCTGGTATTTTACCGGCCGGTAAAAATGATGGTTGATCACAATGTTATTAATAGGGAATTTAGATAAATATATAGGAAGGCCAGTATTTTTTTCCAGAAAAGGTGGCAACCCTACTTGGGGCTGGGAGCTTTCCCAGCAATTCAAAGAAGTAGAAGATCATCCTCCCAAAGACAGCTAAAGAGATTTGGAGGGTTACCAAGCAGAGAGCCTAAACAGAACCACACAGGGTCTTACTCGTGGGCCCACAGTGTACTGGGGATCATTTAAGGTTTAAACAGAATTCACTGGCGTGAATTCTGTTTGATCCATTAATACAAGGTGGGACGCCTATTCCTCCATTGCTGTGCACCAGGGGTTATCACACTTGAAGGCCAGGGTGTGCGAGTGCAACTAGATTCCTCTCCGATCATTTAAGGTTTAGCAATCTTGTAGGTTTGCTGGGAGAAAGGGCTTGGTGAAGTGAAATGTCTCATTAGGGGTGGAGGTACATAAATGGCGTAGCGGGCAAAGTTTCAGCCATTCAGCGGCATGGACGCTTGCTAGAGTTAGGGGGACCTGCTCTTGTGCATAGATTAAAGTAGGAATGCACTGTATGTAAGGATTTGTGTTCATAGTTGTGGGGTGATTGGTTATAACTTGTGGAGTAGTTGGTCTATCCAGAGCAAACTTTGCCCAAGGCCAGTGGCTGCTGGGCTCCTGGCATGTTGTACAAACTGGACATTTTACAGAAGAAAAGAGATCTGAGCCAAGCAATGTGTATTTGTTATGTTTAATCAGACACAAAGGTTCCATGATGTTCTGTAGTATCCCAGCATGCATCACATCCTGGCAAAGAGCCCCTCCCCACCCCTTAACAGGGTCAGTTTTCATGGTTGAAGAAAGAATTACAGGCCACAGTCAGGGACGCCACGAGGATGACAAATTCTTGGAAGTCCACCTCACCATCTCCGTTCTCGTCTAGCTCACTCATGATCTTGTCTACTGACATGGCATCTTTCTGGGTCTGGAGTGAAGCATCAGAAGAGTTTGTGACAATATCTCATCTGTCTTTTCTTTCTATTTGCCCTATTCCTCCACCCTCAATCCATTCCATAAGTGCTGCCCCTCTCTGGTAGTCCCTGATTTGGCTACCTGTCCTACACAGACATCATCTAGTCAAATACAAACCACTCAATGTTGCACCATTAGTAACCTTCTCCCTGGATATGTCCTCCTCCTCCTCATCTCCTCATCACCTGCTATTACTTCTTCACATTCCCACATCCAAAATTTCTTATGTGCACCACCTGTCTTCTAAAATACACAACCCTGTCCCATTAGATACTCCCAGAACCTCGAAGCCTTTAAACATTCACTTAAAACCCATCTTTCTATTCCAGTCTAAAAACTTGACCACCATCATAACACCATTGGTCTTCGTAAACTATTCTAAACCAACTACAATGTTCACTATACATCTGTTACTACTACAGTATCTTCACTTTCAGGAACTTTACAACCACACTGGCTACCTCAACATTATGTCCTACACCCCATCCCTTCCAACTGCACCAGGGAAGGACTAACTAATAACCATGTAATTGACATTAGCACACTTTGGGTCTAGGACAGACTGACCCATAAATACATCTCTGAATTATTAGACATTCTTACCTCAAGATACTCTGCAAGCTCGTTCTGTATCAGGTCTCTCATTTCCCTTTTACTCAGTTTGCACTTGTCTCCTTCCCGTCCTGAGTAGGTGTGGAAGACCGAGATCAGCGTGTCTATAGCCTGTACCAGTTTAGAACTCATGGCTGAAAGGGTCGATCAAAGCTGGTGGGCAGAGTGCCAGTTGGAGAGATCCAGGGACTGAAAGTAAAGTGGAAAGCTTAGATCTGGTTCCATGAGTTATGATGTGGACTTGAGTGAAGAGGAAATGTAGAAAGAGTAAAAATGCAATAGATAGATAGGTAGAGATAGATAGATAGGTAGAGATAGATAGGTAGAGATAGATAGGTAGAGATAGATAGGTAGAGATAGGTTGGTAGAGATAGATAGGTAGAGATAGATCGGTAGAGATAGATAGGTAGAGATAGGTAGAGATAGGTAGTTTGAGATAGTTAGATATAAATAGATAGGTAGAAATAGACAGATAGAGATAGATAGGTAGAGATAGATAGGTAGAGATAGCTAGGTAAAGATAGATAGGTAGAGACAGATCGGTAGAGATACATAGGCAGAGATAGATATGTAGACATAGGTAGGTAAAGATAGATTGGTAGAGATAGATTGGTAGCGATAGATCGGTAGAGATTAGAGATAGGTAGGTAAAGGTAGATCGGTAGATATAGATCGGTAGTGATAGATCGGTAGAGATACATAGGTAGAGGTAGATCGGTAGAGATAGATAGGTAGAGATAGATCAGCAGAGATACATAGGTAGAGATAGATCGGTAGAGATAGATAGGTAGAGATAGATCGGTAGAGATATATAGGTAGAGATACTGTACATAGGTAGAGATAGAGTGATAAAGATAGATAGGTAGAGATAGATAGCGATAGATAGCACACATGGAAGTGTCAGATTTTCACCCAAAAGTCAAGGGGAAGGCCACAAGGATTAGAACTGGAATTCAGCCTTGTTGAATTCAACGTTCCCAAAACCCCAACTCACCGAATTTTTTACAGTTGCCCTCTTCCAACAACAGCTCTTGGGGGACTCAGCATAAATACTCTTGCCTAACCATTGCTTCCTACCAGACAGCCTATTTCTCCTCGTCATGGATATCCATTACCTCCAACACAAAGAGACACAGGACTCTCCAATATCAATGCTCTATTTCCATCTCCCCATTGTGGACCTCCAGATCATCGCCATGGAGACTGTCGAAACCAGACTCCCAAGTGGAAGCTCATTAAAGGACTTTTCAGGATATATAGTGGAAGGCGTTGCCTGTAATCTAGCTAATTCCTACATCATATATGAGGGCACTTTTATCTCCCAGGTAATTCCATAGGGGGAAACAAACCTTACAGATGGAGAACGGAGCTGATAATCAAAAATATATAACTTCAGCGATAGTGTTGCTCCTGTCACTAATGACTTTCCTTACACAAAGAAATCTCTCTTTAGCTGTTTTCCAGCTGGTGTTATAACACTGCAGCTTCTAGGCACAATAATTATACCACTCCTAAACTCCCTGGGGCAAGCTCTCCCATTATACCACTAGAGTATAAGCTCCTTGGGACAGGGTCTCCCATTATTCCACTAGAGTGTAAGCTCCTTGGGGTATGTCTCAGATTATACCACTAGAGTGTAAGACTCTATAATTATACCACTCCTAAGATCCCTGGGGCAAGCTCTCCCATTATACCACTAAAGTGTAAGCTCCCTGGGGCAGGCTCTCCCATTATACCACTAGAGTGTAAGCTCCCTGGGGCAGGATCTCCCATTATAACAGCATAGGCCCCTTATGGCAGGGCATTATACCACTA
This sequence comes from Xenopus laevis, assembly GCF_017654675.1. Classification (NCBI taxonomy): domain Eukaryota; kingdom Metazoa; phylum Chordata; class Amphibia; order Anura; family Pipidae; genus Xenopus; species Xenopus laevis. The sequence goes on along the minus strand of NC_054386.1, from coordinate 102,522,791 downwards.
GAGTGTAAGCTCTTTAGGGACGGGTCTCCCATTATACCACTAGAGCATAAGCTCCTTGGGTATGGGGTCTCCCATTAAGGCACTACATCATAAGCCCCTTGGGGCAGCATCTCCCATTATACCACTAGACTCGCATTATAGCAATAGAGCATAAGCCTCTTGGGGCAGGGTCTTGCATTTTACCACTAGAATGTAATTTCCTTCTGCCAGGGTCTCCCATTATACCTATAGAGTGTAAGCTCCCTGGGGCAGGCTCTCCCATTATACCCCAGAGTGTAAGCTCCTTTGGACAGGGTCTTCCATTTTACCACTATAGTGTAAGCTCCTTGGGGCAGGCTCACCCACTATACCACTACATCATGAGCCCCTTGGGGCAGCATCTCCCATTATACCACTAGAGTGTAAGCTCCTTGGGACCGGTTCTCCCATTATGCCGCTAGAAGGTAAGCTCCTTGGGACAGGGTCTTCCATTATACCACTAGACCAGTGATCCCCAACCAGTAGCTCGCGAGCAACATGTTGCTCTCCAATGCCTTGGATGTTGCTCTCAGTGGCCTCAAAGCAGGTGCCTAATTTGGAATTCCTGACTTGGAGGCAAGTTTTGGTTGTATAAAAAATGGGTCTACTGCTATATAGAACCTCCTGTAGGCTGCCAGTCCAAATAGGTCCCACCAAATAGCCAATCACAGCCCATATTTGGCACCCCAGGAACATTTTGCATGCCTGTGTTACTCCCCAACTCTTTTTATTTTTGAATGTGGCTCACGGGTAAAAAAGATTGGGGACCCCTGCACTAGAGTGTAAGCTTCTTGGGGCAGGGTCTCTCATTATGCAACTAGAGTGTAAGCTCCTTGGGGCCGGATCTCCCATTATACCACTAGAGCATAAGCTCCTTGGGTATGGTGGCTCCCATTATGGCACTACATCATAAGCCCCTTGGGGCAGCATCTCCCATAATACCACTAGAGTGTAAGCTCCTTGGGGCAGGGTCTCCTATTATACAACTAGAGTGTAAGCTCCTTGGGGCCGGTTCTCCCATTATACCACTAGACTAGAGCATAAGCTCCTTGGGTATGGGGGCTCCCATTATGGCACTACATCATAAGCCCCTTGGGGCAGCATCTCCCATTATACCACTAGAGTGTAAGCTCCTTGGGGCAGGGTCTCCTATTATACAACTAGAGTGTAAGCTCCTTGGGGCCGGTTCTCCCATTATACCACTAGACTAGAGCATAAGCTCCTTGGGTATGGGGGCTCCCATTATGGCACTACATCATAAGCCCCTTAGGGCAGCATCTCCCATTATACCACTAGACTCACATTATTGCATTTTACCACTAGAGTGTAAGCTCCTTGGGGATAGGGTCTCCTATTATACCACTAGAGTGTATGCTCCTTGGGGATGGGGTCTCCAATTATACCACTACAGTGTAAGCATCTCTGGGAAGGGTATCCTATTATACCATTAGATTGCAAGCACTTTGGTCTAGGATTTCCCTATCTTATTGATTGTGTGGATCATTCTGTAGAACCCTCATGTAACACAAGACTAACTTGCTTAGACAAATTCCTCCTCTTATAACACTAGCGTTTTCCTCCAAAAAGGAATGTAAGCTCCTAGGTTAGTTACAGAGCTAAGGTGCGCTGCTTCCCCCTGCTGATCACTTAATGCTCCTGCTTCCTGGAAACTCCCAGCAATCACACCCCTCAACTCCCTGACACCACCCTCCAGCACAAAGGTCCCAAACAAACATCCCAGCCATGCACGGAACATACTGGAGGACAAAGCCCCTTTGCTTCAGGATCAGCAGCCCCCAAGTATTCTGGATTCTGGAATGAAGTTTGGGGGTGACTCTGGAACACACCCCGTCCTGCTCAGCCCTAAAGGAATCTGAATGGTTTATCTGTCCAGCCTCCTGGATAATATCACAGTATAATGGCAGCCTCCTCCCTCCAATGAGAGGCCATGATGAAATCAGAGAGCCAGTGACATCATCAGCCCCACTGAGGGGCCACGTGGGTTGATAAGGAACAGGGTGAGTTCTGTTTTCTCCCTTCCCAGAATGCACAGCTGGTTGGTGGGTGGCACAGGGCTTCAGGGGGCGGGGTGGGTGGGTGAATAGGGTGAGGAATGCTGGAAATGTTCCCATAGCTTGTTACAGTAAGTACCATTGTATTCACTTACTGGCTCATTCACTGCCTCCTGACCCGGGGGAACCTATATTCTGGGCACCTCTCCTTTCCTGGTACGAATCCCTAACGACAGCTGAATTCTATTGCGCGGCTATCAGGGGATGATGGGTATTGTAGTTCAAGCCATACAGATGATGCAGGAGAAGGAAGGGGGACAAAAACAAAGATCTTGCAAGAAAACGGGGTGCGCAACATAAAACACAGCCCCAATCCATATTATTGGCAGTTCACTTTAATTGGGTTGTAATAAAAAAATTAGTGCCCCCCCCTGCAAACTCATTTTAGACCCCACTGTAATAGTGTATTACATTTTATTGACTGACACCCCTCTATCTACTGCGCCTCTCTAGTTATACCCCCAAACCTTTATTATCACTAACAGGGGGGCTCAGCCCCTGACCAGTTTGTGGAGGAGATTTGGGGGTTCATTTTGGGGAGGGGTGCAGTTTCAGCAGTGGGAGGGAATGGGGACATGTTGCCAGGGGCTCAGGTCTCTGCTGGTGGAGACAAAAGGGGGTGCCAACAAAGGAGGCAGTTTGGGTTTTGGGGAAGGGGCCAGAAAAGCAGCACTGTGAGTGGTGGGGCAGGAATTAGGGAGGGTCACACAGAGAACACAGAGGTGCTGTTCTACAGCCAGGCCCAAGGGGTGGGTCCCATACTCTGCTCACTATGTAAGTAGGGGGTCAGTAGTAAGGGGTCACTGCTTTCCTGGGATTCCTCACTGACAGTCATCTCCACCAAGCTGGTAAGTTACACACCTACATTACTGCAGACTGATTCCCTAACCTGTATTGCCTCCCTTCTCTCTCTGACTTACTGCCTCTCACCCCTCTACTTACTGCCCCTCTACTTACTATCCCTTTCCCTCTACTTACTGCCCCTCTATTTTTCTGCCTCTCACCCCTCTACTTACTGCCCCTCTCCCCTCTACTTACTGCCCCTCTACTTACTGCCCCTCTCCCCTCTACTTACTGCCCCTCTCCCCTCTACTTACTGCCCCTCTCCCCTCTACGTACTGCCTCTCACCCCTCTACTTACTGCCCCTTTACTTACTGCCCCTCTCCCCTCTACTTACTGCCCCTCTCCCCTCTACTTACTGCCCCTCTACTTACTACCCCTCTCCCCTCTACTTACTGCCCCTCTCCCCTCTACGTACTGCCTCTCACCCCTCTACTTACTGCCCCTCTCCCTCTACTTACTACCCTCTCCCCCCTGACTTACTGCCTCTCCCCTCCACTTACTGCCCCTTTTCTTACTGCTCCTCTCCCTCTACTCACTGCTCCTCTCCCTCTACTCACTGCCCCTCTCTTCTCTACTTACTGCCCCTCTCCCCTCTACTAACTGCCACTCTCCCCTCTACTTACTGCCCCTCTCCCCCCTGACTTACTGCCTCTCCCCTCCACTAACTGCCCCTCTACTTACTGCTACCTCTCCCTCTACTCACTGCCCCTCTCCCCTCTACTAACTGCCCCTCTACTTACTGTCCCTCTCCCCTATACAGACTGCCACCTCTCTCCTCCACTTACTACCCTTCTACAGACTGTTACCTCTCCCCTGTACTTGCTGCCTCCCCCTTCACTTATTGGCTTTCCCCTTAACTTACTGCTTCTCCCTCTCCACTTACTCTCTTTCCTGTTGGCCAGTTCTCTCCCCTAACCCTCTCCCCTGACCCACATCCTTTCTTGCAGTCAAATTCCATAACCTGTTCTTCCTCCCCTCTCCCTCATATACTTCCTCTCCCCCGACTTACTACTTCTCCCCAATCCCCCTCACTTACTGCTTCTCCCCAATCCTCCTCACTTACTGCTTCTCCCAAATCCTCCTCACTTACTGCTTCTCCCCAATCCCCCTCACTTACTGCTTCTCCCCAATCCTCCTCACTTACTGCTTCTCCCCAATCCTCCGCACTTACTGCTTCTCCCCAATCCTCCTCACTTACTGCTTCTCCCCAATCCTCCTCACTTACTGCTTCTCCCCAATCCTCCTCACTTACTGCTTCTCCCCAATCCTCCTCACTTACTGCTTCTCCCCAATCCCCCTCACTTACTGCTTCTCCCCAATCCTCCTCACTTACTGCTTCTCCCCAATCCCCCTCACTTACTGCTTCTCCCAAATCCTCCTCACTTACTGCTTCTCCCCAATCCCCCTCACTTACTGCTTCTCCACAATCCTACTCACTTACTGCTTCTCCCCAATCCCCCTCACTTACTGCTTCTCCCCAATCCTCCTCACTTACTGCTTCTCCCCAATCCCCCTCACTTACTGCTTCTCCCCAATCCTCCTCACTTACTGCTTCTCCCCAATCCCCCTCACTTACTGCTTCTCCCCAATCCCCCTCACTTACTGCTTCTCCCCAATCCTCCTCACTTACTGCTTCTCCCCAATCCCCCTCACTTACTGCTTCTCATGCAGGAAGGTCCCTCTCCCCAGTGAACCTTTCCCTCACCTGCACATTCCCTAACCTAGACCTTCTCCCCTATCACTCCCTCCCTCTCCTGCAGGCCAACTTTCTATTCTCTCTCCCATTTCTTATTTTCTCACTCTCTCTCTTTATCAGGCAGGTCTCTCCCCTAACCCTGTTCTCTCTCTCCTTTTCTCCTGGCCTCAATCTCCCCCAGCTGAACCCCAGGCCCAATACAGATTTCTCTCTCTATTACAGATAAGAAATGGCTGAGGGACAGAGCGAGGTGGAACAGGCCATTGTGACGTTAGTCTCGTGCTTCTATAAACACGCAGGGGAGGAGGGACAACAAGAGACACTTACCTCTGAGGAGTTCAACAAACTGTTAAATGAAGAGTTTCCTCAACTCACACAGGTAAGAGACCACAGCAGCGTAATTCCCTCACACTGCCACATGGGGGTGCCAGCAAGCACTGGCCTAATCAGATATTTGTGGGTGTAGGGGACAAGCTCTCTGCAGGGCTGGGGATAATGAAGGAGCCAAGGCTAAAACAACATTTAAAACCTTAATGTTAAGGGATATGCCCATGTCAACCCAGGACCCCGATCTTGGAAAGTATTTTTGGTGATACCACAACTTTCAAAATATTTTAAAGGTTGGCAATATCAGTAGGATGGGGAAAGGGGCACCATCAGTGGGGTAATAAGGGGGACTGGCCCATGTGGTAGAAGGGGCCCTCCGACTAAAAAGCATGTCTAGAAAGGGTATTATACATGGAATTGGCCCTGTATTTATACTGCTGTGTGTTCTGGGGTATTATACATGGAATTAGCACTGTATTTATCTGCTGTGTGTTCTGGGGTATTATACATGGAATTGACCCTGTATTTATCTGCTGTGGGTTCTGGGGTATTATACATGGAATTGGCCCTGTATTTATCTGCTGTGGGTTCTGGGGTATTATACATGGAATTGGTCCTGTATTTATCTGCTGTGGGTTCTGGGGTATTATACATGGAATTGGCCCTGTATTTATCTGCTGTGTGTTCTGGGGTATTATACATGGAATTGGCCCTGTATTTATCCTGCTGTGTGTTCTGGGGTATTATACATGGAATTGGCACTGTATTTATCTGCTGTGTGTTCTGGGTATTATACATGGAATTGGTCCTGTATTTATCCTGCTGTGTGTTCTGGGGTATTATACATGGAATTGGCACTGTATTTATCTGCTGTGTGTTCTGGGGTATTATACATGGAATTGGCCCTGTATTTATCTGCTGTGTGTTCTGGGGTATTATACATGGAATTGGCCCTGTATTTATCTGCTGTGTGTTCTGGGGTATTATACATGGAATTGGCCCTGTATTTATCTGCTGTGTGTTCTGGGGTATTATACATGGAATTGGCTCTGTATTTATCTGCTGTGTGTTCTGGGGTATTATACATGGAATTGACCCTGTATTTATCTGCTGTGGGTTCTGGGGTATTATACATGGAATTGGCTCTGTATTTATCTGCTGTGGGTTCTGGGTATTATACATGGAATTGGCCCTGTATTTATCTGCTGTGTGTTCTGGGGTATTATACATGGAATTGGCCCTGTATTTATCTGCTGTGGGTTCTGGGTATTATACATGGAATTGACACTGTATTTATCTGCTGTGTGTTCTGGGTATTATACATGGAATTGGCCCTGTATTTATCTGCTGTGTGTTCTGGGGTATTATACATGGAATTGGCCCTGTATTTATCTGCTGTGTGTTCTGGGGTATTATACATGGAATTGGCCCTGTATTTATCTGCTGTGTGTTCTGGGGTATTATACATGGAATTGGCCCTGTATTTATCCTGCTGTGTGTTCTGGGGTATTATACATGGAATTGGTCCTGTATTTATCCTGCTGTGGGTTCTGGGTATTATACATGGAATTGGCACTGTATTTATCTGCTGTGTGTTCTGGGGTATTATACATGGAATTGGCCCTGTATTTATCTGCTGTGGGTTCTGGGGTATTATACATGGAATTGGCCCTGTATTTATCTGCTGTGGGTTCTGGGGTATTATACATGGAATGGGAGTTGCTGAGATATACTATGCTGGACATGTGTATAAATGTATTTCTAGACATATAATGGATTTGGTTATTGTGTCCCTCAGGATGTGTCTCTAGAGGACAAGCTGAAGGAGCTGGACCTGAACAAGGACAACGAGCTGAACTTTAAGGAATACTGGAGGCTGATTGGAGAACTGGCCAAGGCAAAGCAGAAAGATCTGAAGGACAAGAAGAAATGAGCTGATTGTGGAGAGGAGACTGGGCAGGGGGTGGATGGGGCAAGTGACTGTTCTATTGAATAAAAACAAAGCAAAGTCAAACACGGATCCTTCTTTCTGGGGATAAATTGGCTAGAGAACGTGTAGCCGGTACTGATGCAATGGGGGGGGGGTACGTTTGCATGAGGTTTGGGCTGGAATTGGGTAAAGTACAACATGCTGGGAGAAACTAAAGAAACTACACCTTTAAGTTAACTTTTAGTTATAGAATATAGACTAATTCAAAGCAATGTTTCAATGGGTTTTCATTATTTATTTGTTATAGTTTTGAATTATTTGCCTTCTTCTTCTGACCCTTTCCAAATTTCAAATGGGGGTCACTGACCCCATCAAAAAAACAAATACTCTGTTAGGCTACAAATGTATTGTTATTGCTACTTTCTATTACTCTTCTTTCTATTCAGACCTCACCTATTCATATTCCTGTGTCTAACGTATATCAGTGCATGGTTGCTAGGGTAGTTTGTACCCTAGCAACCAGACTGCTGAAACTGTAAACTGAAGAGCTGCTGAATAAAAAGCTAAATAACTCAAAAACCACAAATAATAAAAAATGAAAACCAATTGCAAATTGTCTCAGAATATCCTTCTCTACATCATACTAACAGTTAATTTAAAGGTGAACCCCTTTAAACTTTTTAAAGGGACAGTAACACCAAAAAATAAAAGTGTTTTTAAGGTAATGAAAATATCATGTAGTGTTTCCCTGCACTGGTAAAACTGATGTGTTTGCTTCAGAAACACTACTATAGTTTATATAAACAAGCTGCTGTGTAGCCATGGGGGCAGCCCCATTCAAGCACAGGATACACAGTAGATAACAGATAAGTACTACTATAGTTTATATAAACAAGCTGCTGTGTAGCCATGGGGGCAGCCATTCAAGCACAGGATACACAGTAGATAACAGATAAATACTACTATAGTTTATATAAACAAGCTGCTGTGTAGCCATGGGGGCAGCCATTCAAGCACAGGATACACAGTAGATAACAGATAAGTACTACTATAGTTTATATAAACAAGCTGCTGTGTAGCTATGGGGGCAGCCATTCAAGCACAGGATACACAGTAGATATCAGATAAGTACTACTATAGTTTATATAAACAAGCTGCTGTGTAGCCATGGGGGCAGCCATTCAAGCACAGGATACACAGTAGATAACAGATAAGTACTACTATAGTTTATATAAACAAGCTGCTGTGTAGCTATGGGGGCAGCCATTCAAGCACAGGATACACAGTAGATATCAGATAAGTACTACTATAGTTTATATAAACAAGCTGCTGTGTAGCTATGGGGGCAGCCATTCAAGCACATGATACACAGTAGATATCAGATAAGTACTACTATAGTTTATATAAACAAGCCGCTGTGTAGCCATGGGGGCAGCCATTCAAGCACAGGATACACAGTAGATAACAGATAAGTACTACTATAGTTTATATAAACAAGCTGCTGTGTAGTCATGGGGGCAGCCATTCAAGCACAGGATACACAGTAGATAACAGATAAGTACTACTATAGTTTATATAAACAAGCTGCTGTGTAGCCATGGGGGCAGCCATTCAAGCACAGGATACACAGTAGATAACAGATAAGTACTACTATAGTTTATATAAACAAGCTGCTGTGTAGCCATGGGGGCAGCCATTTAAGCACAGGATACACAGTAGATAACAGATAAGTACTACTATAGTTTATATAAACAAGCTGCTGTGTAGCCATGGGGCAGCCATTCAAGCACAGGGTACACAGTCGATAACAGATAAGTACTACTATAGTTTATATAAACAAGCTGCTGTGTAGCCATGGGGGCAGCCATTCAAGCACAGGATACACAGTAGATAACAGATAAGTACTACTATAGTTTATATATACAAGCTGCTGTGTAGCCATGGGGGCAGCCATTCAAGCACAGGATACACAGTAGATAACAGATAAGTACTACTATAGTTTATATAAACAAGCTGCTGTGTAGCAATGGCAGAAATAGAAAAAAAGACTATATGGCACAGGTTATATAGTGGATAACAGATAACACCATTATGTCCTACAGAGCTAATCTGCTGTGCAACCTGAGCCTTTTCTCCTTTCAATAGCTGCCCCCATTGCTACACCCTCTGCTGCTCACATTGGGGTATGACAGTTATTTTTAGTTTACTAGAAATGACATCAGGAATCAGGGAAATATTCTGTCCCTCCCCACCAACTGTCTCCATCCAGCACAAATGTCTCCAATAAATCCAGCCCTGGGCAGCCTGCCCCTCTGTATCCGCTATATCCACTATCCAGGCTCATTAGACTACACTGGTTTATAAGCTGCCATGTCCCATTAGCTGTGCAAGAGAGATATTTTCCTGTACTTCACATGGCAGTGGGTACTAATGGGTTAATCCCTGGTCACGTGACACGCAGGATATGATATAGCAGTCAATAAATTTGAATTCCAGCCCCACAATCCATCCTTCTTTTCCTGTGCGTGAGCTCGTCCCAATACAGCAGGGTCTCTGGCCTGTGACTGCTGAAGCTCCAGGGTTTAATAAATGTATCCTGTGAGGGTCTTATCCAGACCATGGCCTTCCATTGCCCGTACATCGCAGTAAGTTGATGGTTATGTTCCAAATGATTTAAGAATATAAACAAGGACAAGATCTCTCCTCAGGTTGCTCTGTTTAATAACTTGAAGCCTCCTATGGAATTACAATGTGTATTTAACATCCATAGGCAACTGTATATGCCTCAGAGTGTCTTAAATAGTGATCTTTGCTTTTCCCCCGGTTATGGGAAGTTCTAGTTAAGTGAATGATCTGCAGGAGAATTATCAGAGTGTCCGTGATGTATCTTGAGAAATTCAGCATCTTGGGAGGAACCGGCATTATGGGAATCTCAGAGTCTGATTGGAAAAGAACAACTAAATGAAGATAGAACTGTATTGCCTGATTACCTTCCAGCTCATGCAGTGTAATAGATTTGCCTACAATATGCAAGATAATTCACATCTCGTTAATAGAGGAGACCTTAACTGAAACATAGCTCTATATTCATCATCATCATCATCATTTATTTATATAGCACCGACAAGATACACTTTACCTTAGTTATAACAAACAGGGAATAAATGGAGGATAACAAACAAGGGTTACAGATACAATAGGATTAGAGGGGCCTACAAATTAGAGTTTACAAAGTAAAGGTTACGGGACAATTGAGACATTAGGATTTTAGAAACAATTTTGTGATTTATGATACAGCAAAATTGAATGGTACATTGAATAAGCTTCTTTAGACAGGTGGGTCTTTAAAAAAAAAGTTTGGAAAGAAGAAGAAAGTCTGACATCTCGAGACAGAGAGTTCCAGAGAAAAGCAGAAGCCTGAGAGAAGTCTTGTAGATGTGATGAGAGAGAAGTCTTGTAGATGAGAAGAACAACCCTTCAGTGACTTCTAATATCCTTATCATTTACAGCAGGGGGTACATTATCCCTTATAATACATGAGTGATACTCAGAGTTCCCTGTATAACTCAGCCTGCAGCCTTGTGTCTTTATATGGTCACAGAACAACCCCTCAGTGACTTCTAATATCCTTATCATTTACAGTAGGGGGTACATTATCCCTTATAATACACGAGTGATACTCAGAGTTCCCTGTATAACTCAGCCTGCAGCCTTGTGCCTTTATATGGTCACAGAACAACCCCTCAGTGACTTCTAATATCCTTATCATTTACAGTAGGGGGTACATTATCCCTTATAATACATGAGTGATACTCAGAGTTCCCTGTATAACTCAGCCTGCAGCCTTGTGCCTTTATATGGTCACAGAACAACCCCTCAGTGACTTCTAATATCCTTATCATTTACAGTAGGGGGTACATTATCCCTTATAATACAGGAGTGATACTCAGAGTTCCCTGTATAACTCAGCCTGCAGCCTTGTGCCTTTATATGGTCACAGAACAACCCCTCAGTGACTTCTAATATCCTTATCATTTACAGTAGGGGGTGCATTATCCCTTATAATACATGTAATGTAGACCTTAATTGCACACACAATGAATTAGCCTCATTGTGTATATGAAAGGTTGTATTTAGCTGAACGGTGTAAGTGTTTACACTCAGTTCTGGAGGGCAAAATAAAGGTGAAGTCTCTTAAAGTGACGGTCCAACAATTTAAGTTCAGGTGGAAGCATTTTTGCTCCTGACATAAAGTCACAAAGTTCAGGGGATACATCAAAGCCTGTGGTGGATCACGTTCTATATTGGGAGCCATACGTATGCCCCTTCCACATCCTCCTTCCTTTCCTTATTTCTCCATGGTGCTCCCAGAATGGCTTGGGCTCTTCTGCTGATGGCTTGGAATCAGACTGCCCAGGCCAGGAGGACTACTAGAGGCCCCATTGACCTCCTACAGTTGTATCTCAGAACAAACAGATAGAGGAGACCTGCTAATTGCTGAATAGTGCTGAAACCAGCAGGTCCTTATTAGCTTTGTCGTGTCCATACACAAGCAGATCAAGTGGGCAGATTATTGAGCAGTGTATGGGACCCTCCAACAGGCTTCCCCAATCGATACCTGGCTAAAAGTCATTCAGATGTCTATTGGGCAGGTTTAAAAATCCCGTTGGATCACGGACCACTTTGGTTTGTTGATGCAGCCCCCGTTGATCTGATCATTGGGCCCTAGGGCCCACAATTGAGTTAGGCTGATATCGTGCACCTCAATCTGGGCATATTTGGGAGAGATCCGCCAAACAAGCAAATCTGAGCTGTTTTGCCTCTGGGGGCGAGAGACTCTTCATACTTTTATACACCAGTGAGGGTGTCACTGATATAACTTTTATGTCTGGTTGGGGTCATGTGAGTACCTGTATAACAGGTAAGAAAACAATACTAATATTACCATTGGTTTCTGTTGCAGTTGCAATCTTTCTACTTGCCACTGTGTGGTGCCCTTCCTCTCCTACACTATAAACTACTGTATGTAACTACAGAATGGAGCCCTTCCTAGAGTCCTTCATTCTACTCTCCCACCACCAGGGGGCTCCAGTATCAATTCCACGTCCAATCCACCAGTTTCATTCACAGCCCAATTATTAAATAATACATAATGTATTGGCATTGCACATAGATACACAACTATGGAACCTACAGTCTAGTAATAATATATAATATTAGATATAATATAGATCCCATGCCAAGGCCACTCTGTATGGTGGGAGAACCCAACTCCTAGGCTACAAATGTATTGTTATTGTTTCTATTCAGGCCTCTCCTATTCATATTCCAGACTCTCATTCAAATCACTGAATGGTTGCTAGGGTTGTTTGGACCCTAGCAACCAATGTCTGAAATAGCAAACTGGAGAGCTGCTGATTAAAAGCTAAATAAGTCAAAAACAACAACTAATAAAAAATAAAAAACAATTGCACATTGTCTCCTTTAATTTAAGGATTTACTTTTCCCGCCATGTTGTGTATATTAGACATACACCTGTTTGTATTTGCACTTTGAAAAAGGCCAGGAATCTAGCTGGAACACTGGTCTCCACAATAAACAATTGTCTTCATTCATTTAAGACCAGTGATGGGAGAATCTGACCGGTTTCGCTTTACCAAAAATTAGTGAAATGGTGAAAATTTGCCGAAATGCATAGAAGTCTATGGGTGACAATTTTTTTTTTTTTACGTGCGACAAATTGCACATCAATTTCTTGACACGTGACAATTTTTTTCACCCATTAGAGTCTATAATCATCATTTTTGGCCAAGACTTGGCAAAAATTTACTCTCATTTGGGAAGAGGTGACGTGCGCCAATAGTCTTTACTCTCTGATACAATATTAATGGTGGTGTTTTAAATTCCTGTATTGTAGGATAAGCACTTTGCAATATACTGTATATTAAGACATCTAAAAAGTGTCTTTTTGGAGGTCAAAAGTAAGTGAAAACCAGATAGAGTGATGTACCCCATTTATTCTACTATGGAACTGCTGAAGGGAGCCGTCACCCCTCCATACTATAAAAATTAGGGATGCACCGAATCCAGGATTCGGTTCAGGATTCAGCCGGGATTCGGCCTTTTTCAGCAGGATTCGGATTCGGGCGAATCCTTCTGCCCGGCCAAACCGAATCTGAATCCTAATTTGCATTTGTAAATTAGGGGCGGGGAGGGAAATCACGTGACTTTTTTTCACAAAACAAGGAAGTAAAAAATGTTTTCCCCTTCCCATCCCTAATTTGCATATGCAAATTAGGGTTCGGATTCGGTTCGGTATTCGGCCGAACCTTTTGCAAAGGATTTGGGGGTTCGGCCGAATCCAAAAAAGTGGATTCGGTGCATCCCTAATAAAAATATCATCGATGTACCACCACCAGGCTAGGCATTGCCTGGCAAAGTCCACATCGAGATATATAAATTGTTCTTCAAGCTTTGCCAGAAAGGTATTGGCATATGACGGGGCGGCGTTAGATCCAATAGTGGCTCCACCGAGCTGGAGGTAGAAGTTGCCCCTAAAAGTGAAATAATTACAACGCAATATAATCTCCAATGAATGTCAACTCACATGCATGTAACCCATCACAATGTGGGATGGATGCGTATAAACTGGCCTCCCCTCTAGAACAGGGGTTGCTAAATGGATTACTAGCTCTGGAGGAACTACTTCCTTTCATAGTTTGTGGGACAGACCTGGTTAGAAAGTAAAGAAATCCATGTGCTCCACTGAGAACTATTGGCTGGTTCCCCAGGAGACAACCCCAGACTGTAGAGGTTCCTGTGGTCAGGTTCCAGAGTAGGATGAAATCCCTGTGAACAAATAACAATAACTGATTCCGTAAGTCCTTAATGTGATGAGCAGGAGATTTCCCCAATACTGCTCTTCTAGTTATGCCTGAAAGGATCAGAACTTTGCCTTTTAACCTTAACCCAAATTTTAGAGGCTTCAGCCAGATGTACAGTAGCAGGTCGACATGCAGCCCTTAGTTTAACAGATGTATTTTCTTTTTTCTATTTTCATCTTCTCATGTCTTCTCCATAACATCCATAAATGAAACTACCTTCTACCTTCTGCAGTTTTCCTTGCTAGACGTGTCATTGGAACATCAACTTGAGGAGGAGTCATCAGCTTCTCTATCTCATCCACTAAAGTGCTTGGCAATGAAGAAGTGCTTCCATTGGGATGTTTTCCTTCCTCCTCTACCTTTTGTGACGTGAGTGGAAAAAAACAATTGTTTTGAGTCGATTTAGCTGATAGATTGTCTGTGTTAATTGTCTTCTTACCTACTCCTGTCAACCACCAACAAATCATCCTCCTCTAGCTAATTAGTACCTGCGTTTTGTTTTGGAATACAAGTTTTCTATTCTTTGTAAGCAATTATGCCCCATGTCCAATTGTGCCTCCAGCCCTTCCAACTGCACAACAACATATGATACTCAATTATACTTTTATCTGCTATTATCCTTCTCTTTTAATGGCCCTTGAGATGCAAGAGCCCTGTGCCCTCTATGTCCCAACCTATAACTAATAGGGGAAATCCCCAGAATTTAAAATTATTGTAATAGATTGATGACTGATCCAAGAGGTGCTTTTGTATTGAATCAGCTGGGATTTTAGGTATAGTGGCCCTTCAAACCGTCCCCTGTTTCCCAAGATGATTATTAGACAAAGAAGCACCTCCATACCTGAACTTGTTCTACTGGTGCTCATGGTCCTGTCAGACAAAGTCATTAGCCCTGCGGCTAATAAATAATGGCCAATTGCAGGTGTAGATTAACTAAAATATGTTAAGCTCAACTTTGGGTGTTGCTAGACCTCTGACCTTCCCAAGTCCTTGAGGGTGTGCAAGAATCTCTATATCCAGTAGATACCCGACCACTGGAAGTACCAATCAGTAGGTGTGTATTCATCGAGGGTCATCATGGAACAAATTGGTCTTGAGGGTGCCTCATCTAAGAATGTTACATACAGGGTGGGACTAATTAATGAAAAAGAAGCAATGGTTGAGTCTGGCTTATCACCAATTATCCAGCTTAATGGAAGAAGGTCTCATAATTACCATGGAAAAGAAGATGGCTTTGTTGGCTCTATGAAGTTCATTGTACCCTCGTGATGTTCATTTAATCAACAGCCTTCCATTGTAGCCTTCCCTCAAACTGACATTTACAAAACAGTTTCTACAGTTTTCAATATACTTAAAAAACATTCTCTGCTTTCTAATTGCAACCCATGACTCAACGAGTTCATTATAAGCTTGAAATGCCCTTCGGCACCGCACTACGAAGTTTCCGTAAGATTAGCAGCATGAATCATGGAGAGATAGTAATACGTGTGATAACTATGACCAGTGCATGTGACTTGTTATTGCAGTAGAAAGCAGAAGATCACATCTCCACCGAGTAACAATACTGGTTACCCCATTGTCCTGTTGTTAATCAACCACAAATTTGACCAAGCCTAATTGACCAAATGCTCCAAGCATAAGCTAAGCATCCAGGGCTTTAGTTCTCTAGTGGATGTTTTGAGTTCAAACCCAACTTTACAGTCCCCAACACGTGGTTATAACCTTATTGCAGATTTATGAAACATTACCACCTTAATCATTCTTCCATAATTCCATTAGTATTTACAATAGATTTGTGTTGAGTTCAAATCACTATATCATTAGTCATCAATATCTCCCTATTGCTGAGCCCTCATCCACTGCTTTGGAAATCCCTAGGATGAGCAGCAGAACCAGCAAGGACACCCAAAGAAAGGCCTATGGTGTTATCCCCCTGTGCTTGACAACT
>NC_054386.1:102182072-102202072 GCF_017654675.1 Xenopus laevis | reverse complement strand
AATAAAATAAAAGCCCCTCCTTCATTCTGAACTACAACTCCCAGAATTCTCTACTGGCTAAAGGCTGCACTACAAGGACACCCAGGAGGGGGCAGTAGAGTGGACCGTTTCATGTCTGTCTGTGGGGGATGATGGGATTTGTAGTATAGCAGCATCTGTATTGGAAGGAGACTACTACCTAGAAAGTGTGCCATGTAAAGGGGAAGTAAACCTTGGGCTGGCAGCACACAGTCAATTCATTCAGAAGCAAATAACCATATTTTAGGCATCAATGGGTGTCAGAAAATGAGACTTTAGGGGAGTGCTGGGATTTCAGAAGGCGAGGGAAGGAATGTCTCTCCAACACTGGGAATTCATTCAATAGTCGGAATCTGTTGTGCCCAAGTAAAGGGCAAGATTGTGCCAAGGAACCTTACAATTGCCTGTTCCCTGCTCATATGGGGAGGGGGAGTAGGATGGGTTAGTGTAGGACAATGATGGGCCCCAGACTCCTTATTAGTTATACCAGAATTAGTTTTTGGGTGTAATGTCCTTTAAAATAAATTAGTAGCCATGTTCCACTTGCCATGACTGACAGTCCCATTTCTTGCTCAGCCCTAATCATAATCTCATTGCCCCAAGCCTCCCTTATTAGAGGGATATTAAAGGGATATGTTGGTAACCCAACCCCAGAGCCAGGGAGGATTCACACGTTCTGTGTCAGGCACCTCCTCTCCAATTATTGACTTTCTGTCACCCCCAGTAAAGTAAATAAACCACAGCGAGGGGCCCTAATCTCTAATCCACCAGATGCACAACTACAACAAAGGGGGGGCTCTGGGAAAGAAGTGTAACTGTGGGATAGCAGGTATAGTAGGGAGAGATGGTGCCTATAGTAACAGTGGATAATAGTCTCTGGGAAGGGAGTGTGACTGTGGGATAACAGGTATAGTAGGGAGAGAAGTGTCTATAGTAACAGTGGATAATAGTCTCTGGGAAGGGAGTGTACTGTGGGATAGCAGGTATAGTAGGGAGAGATGGTGCCTATAGTAACAGTGGGATAATAGTCTCTGGGAAGGGAGTGTGACTGTGGGATAGCAGGTATAGTAGGGAGAGATGTGTCTATAGTAACAGTGGATAATAGTCTCTGGGAAGGGAGTGTGACTGTGGGATAACAGGTATAGTAGGGAGAGAAGTGTCTATAGTAACAGTGGATAATAGTCTCTGGGAAGGGAGTGTGACTGTGGGATAGCAGGTATAGTAGGGAGAGATGGTGTCTATAGTAACAGTGGGATAATAGTCTCTGGGAAGGGAGTGTGACTGTGGGATAGCAGGTATAGTAGGGAGAGATGTGTCTATAGTAACAGTGGGATAATAGTCTCTGGGAAGGGAGTGTGACTGTGGGATAACAGGTATAGTAGGGAGAGAAGTGTCTATAGTAACAGTGGATAATAGTCTCTGGGAAGGGAGTGTGACTGTGGGATAGCAGGTATAGTAGGGAGAGATGTGTCTATAGTAACAGTGGGATAATAGTCTCTGGGAAGGGAGTGTGACTGTGGGATAACAGGTATAGTAGGGAGAGATGGTGCCTATAGTAACAGTGGATAATAGTCTCTGGGAAGGGAGTGTGACTGTGGGATAGCAGGTATAGTAGGGAGAGATGGTGTCTATAGTAACAGTGGGATAATAGTCTCTGGGAAGGGAGTGTGACTGTGGGATAGCAGGTATAGTAGGGAGAGATGGTGTCTATAGTAACAGTGGGATAATAGTCTCTGGGAAGGGAGTGTGACTGTGGGATAGCAGGTATAGTAGGGAGAGATGGTGTCTATAGTAACAGTGGGATAATAGTCTCTGGGAAGGGAGTGTGACTGTGGGATAGCAGGTATAGTAGGGAGAGATGGTGCCTATAGTAACAGTAGATAATAGTCTCTGGGAAGGGAGTGTGACTGTGGGATAGCAGGTATAGTAGGGAGAGATGGTGTCTATAGTAACAGTGGATAATAGTCTCTGGGAAGGGAGTGTGACTGTGGGATAGCAGGTATAGTAGGGAGAGATGTGCCTATAGTAACAGTGGATAATAGTCTCTGGGAAGGGAGTGTGACTGTGGGATAGCAGGTATAGTAGGGAGAGATGGTGTCTATAGTAACAGTGGATAATAGTCTCTGGGAAGGGAGTCTTATAGGAGGATTATGGATACAAGTGGAACTGCACTTATCCTGAGGTGTGTTCTGAGGTTATTATGGATAAAAGTGGAACTGCATTTATCTTAATGTGTGTTCTGGGGAGATTATGGGTAAAAAGTGAAACTGAATTTATCCTACAGTGTTTCCTGAGGTGATTATGGATAAAAGTGGAAGTACATTAATCCTTCAGTGTAGTTTTGTGTGATTGTGGATAAAATCTGGAACTGTATGTATCATACTGTGTATTCTGGGGTTATTATGGATAAAAGAGGAACTGCTTTTATTCATTGGTGTGTTCTGGGGAGATTATGGATGAAGGTAAAGATGCTTTTATTCCATGGTGTTTTCTGGGGTGATTATAGCTGAGAGTGGAACTGCATTTATCCTTTGGTGTATTCTGGGGGTGATTATGGATACAAGTGGAACCGCATATAGAGTATCCTTCAGTGTGTTCTGGGGTTATAATGGACGACTGACATTATATTTACACTGCTCTGGGAAGGAATTGGTACTGCTGATAATTAAACCATCTCTGCACTAAGAAAGTCAATGTAAAATCCAAATCTACTTTTCCAAAATATTTATAAATTGTGTAATAGACTGACATTTACTATCAAGTGCCCCAATGGTAACAAGTGCCCCTGTTAATGTACTCACCAAAGTAGTGCTTAATTGCAGAATCCCATTCTCACCCTTAGTCCTCCGTCGCTTCCCACAAGCTGTGATGGGCTCCCTGGTTCATGGGCCCTCAGTCAGAGTTTATAAGCCCCAGTGGATTGCTCTAGGGGTACAGGTCCCACCCTCCCCTGCTGCTCTAGGGGTACAGGTCCCACCCTCCCCTGCTGATCTAGGGGTACAGGTCCCACCCCCCCTGCTGCTACAGTTCCCAGGCCATTAATTACACAGCATTGATCTGCCCTTACCTCCAATTATCCAATCAATATTGGAGAGTCTGTGCTGGGCACTCACTGCCCCCGGCCTGGCTTCCAATTAACAATCCTCATTAGCTGCAACTTCTTTTTTTGCTTTCCCCTCGCTGAATCCCAAGCGCCTCACACTCTCTTCTGTGTCTGGGGGTGTAAAAGTGTTTCTTGTGTGGGTAGCACATAACTGCCGGCGTTCCCTCCATCGCTGGGTCTCAAGGCCTCCTCTTCTACACTCTCTGTTTGTTTCTCTAATCGATGCACAAGAGCTGGGACGGGAGTGGATCAGATGGTGCCATTTATTGACCCACTCTCCAGAGTGGGAAACATACAAGTTAGTGACATAGTAAGTGAGACTGAAAAAAACACACGTCCGAACCTTAAGTCTATAACCCGCCTAACTGCCAGTTGATCCAGAGGAAGGCGAAAAACCCTCCTGAACACAAGCCAATTTGCCTCAGTGGCTTTTGGTGGCCACCTTAACTGTCTCTGCCAGGGGGTAACGCCCTGGCAATAAGGGGTGTATCTACAGAGGAAGCAGACCCTGCGGCTGCAGAAGGGCCCAGGAGGTATAGGGGGCCCATGAGGCCTTAATTAATGAGAAATTTCAACATATATTGGTAAAAAAGGATTACCTCTGGATATGTTGGCGGCCCCTAAAATGAATTTGTTGCGGGGCCCAGTAACATATAGTTATACACATGGCTACACAGCAGCTTGTTTATATAAACTATAGTAGTACTTATCTGTTATCTACTGTGTATCCTGTGCTTGAATGGCTGCCCCCATGGCTACACAGCAGCTTGTTTATATAAACTATAGTAGTACTTATCTGTTATCTACTGTGTATCCTGTGCTTGAATGGCTGCCCCCATGGCTACACAGCAGCTTGTTTATATAAACTATAGTAGTACTTATCTGTTATCTACTGTGTATCCTGTGCTTGAATGGCTGCCCCATGGCTACACAGCAGCTTGTTTATAGAAACTATAGTAGTACTTATCTGTTATCTACTGTGTATCCTGTGCTTGAATGGCTGCCCCCATGGCTACACAGCAGCTTGTTTATATAAACTATAGTAGTACTTATCTGTTATCTACTGTGTATCCTGTGCTTGAATGGCTGCCCCCATGGCTACACAGCAGCTTGTTTATAGAAACTATAGTAGTGTTTCTGAAGTAAACACACCAGTTGTACCAGTGCAGGGCTTCTCTGGATTATATTTTTATTACTGTAAAACATTTTCATTTTTGACGTTTCACTTTTTTTTCATTTTTTATGCAATTTCATCTTGAATAACAAAACTGTTATAACACATAAAACATGCCCCTAAAATTGCTAGAAATGTGTTCAAACTTTCATAACCTGACAAATTTTGTAAACTGGACATGGTCATTAGGAGACATGGTAAAAAAACAAAACAAATCTTTTTGTCCCTTTTCCTTTTTTGTTGGGAGGTATGATGCAACAACAGTTTTTGGGTGAAGTTCCCCCAAAATCAAAAATACAAATATTTACAAGTTTTGGGAGAATATTTTCCATAGTCCCATTAGATGACATGGGGTGACTCTGATTAGAATATTGTACCTTCCACCCATGGACTCCTATCCAGAGCTGCAGAGCCAAGGGGAAAGTTCTGTCCTACTAAGAGCACATTCCCCACTCACATGCCTTTGGGAATCTCATAGATGATGGAAATTTAACTGACAGTTTTGCAAAATACTATCGATTATTGGTATTTGCCTGCAGAGATTCCATGACCTTGGGATTGAGACATATGTCCCGGGAACATCATGCTGACCATCCTCCCAACTGCAAAAATGCACTGTGACCCAACCTTACAGGCCTCTCTTCATGGGCACAGAGTTCCCCCAACACTCCCAGGTCTTTCCTTCATGGGCACAGAGCTCCCCAACCCTCACAGGTCTTTCCTTCATGGGCACAGAGCTCCCCAACCCTCACAGGTCTCTCCTTCATGGGCACAGAGCTCCTCTAGCCTCACAGGTCTCTCCTTCATGGACACAGACCTCCCCAACCCTCACAGGTCTCTCCTTCATGGACACAGACCTCCCCAACCCTCACAGGTCTCTCCTTCATGGGCACAGAGCTCCCCAACCCTCACAGGTCTCTCCTTCATGGGCACAGAGCTCCCCAACCCTCACAGGTCTCTCCTTCATGGGCACAGAGCTCCCCAACCCTCACAGGTCTCTCCTTCATGGACACAGAGCTCCTCAACCCTCACAGGTCTCTCCTTCATGGGCACAGACCTCCCCAATCCTCACAGGTCTCTCCTTCATGAGCACAGAGCTCCCCAACCCTCACAGGTCTCTCCTTCATGGGCACAGAGTTCCCCAACCCTCACAGGTCTCTCCTTCATGGGCACAGAGCTCCCCAACCCTCACAGGTCTCTCCTTCATGGGCACAGAGCTCCCCAACCCTCCCAGGTTTCTAGTCAATGGATACAGTATAGATTCTGCAGATGTGCAGAAATATCTCTGATGTACAAAATGAGATGTTTGGCTAATCTACAGAGTAACATTATGTCATTTGAAGTTATAAGAACACCTTTCCCCAGGTGAATGAGGGGCCTGTGTGTGCTCCATCCTGTGTTGCGCCCCATTAATTCCCTGTGTGATGTGAGCTTTATAGACAGACTTCCCTGTGCTCCCTCCCCTGTGGCCTGGGGCTGTCCGGAGCAAGGTCAGAGCTGCTGGACTGGACTCTGTTACTGGCAATCGGTCAATGCACATGAATCCACAACTGGGCCACGTCCTGACTCTTAGTAATGTGATAGACATCACTCCAGAATATTCCACCAATGCATTATTATTTTATAATAATGTTATAATACACCGTACCATGTACTTTGTATTGTAATATCCACTATTCTGTACCAGTGGCTGCACAGATCCTATCTGATCCCCATTGTAAGCAGCAGTCCTGTCCTGCTTTATGGCAGCTGAGATTCTAGCTATCTGTATAACAGAACATTCTGTCCCAGTGGCTGCACAGATCCTATCTGATCCCCATTGTAAGCAGCAGTCCTGTCCTGCTTTATGGCAGCTGAGATTCTAGCTATCTGTATAACAGAACATTATGTCCCAGTGGCTGCACAGATCCTATCTGATCCCCATTGTAAGCAGCAGTCCTGTCCTGCTTTATGGCAGCTGAGATTCTAGCTATCTGTATAACAGAACATTCTGTCCCAGTGGCTGCACAGATCCTATCTGATCCCCATTGTAAGCAGCAGTCCTGTCCTGCTTTATGGCAGCTGAGATTCTAGCTATCTGTATAACAGAACATTATGTCCCAGTGGCTGCACAGATCCTATCTGATCCCCATTGTAAGCAGCAGTCCTGTCCTGCTTTATGGCAGCTGAGATTCTAGCTATCTGTATAACAGAACATTCTGTCCCAGTGACTGCACAGATCTTATCTGATCCCCATTGTAAGCAGCAGTCCTGTCCTGCTTTATGGCAGCTGAGATTCTAGCTATCTGTATAACAGAACATTCTGTCCCAGTGGCTGCACAGATCCTATCTGATCCCCATTGTAAGCAGCAGTCCTGTCCTGCTTTATGGCAGCTGAGATTCTAGCTATCTGTATAACAGAACATTCTGTCCCAGTGGCTGCACAGATCCTATCTGATCCCCATTGTAAGCAACAGTCCTGTCCTGCTTTATGGCAGCTGAGATTCTAGCTATCTCTATAACACAGCATTCTGTCTCTGCTTTATGGCTGTTAATTAGCATTGTGTTAAGAGTCAGAAGAAGCCACACAAAGCAAAACAAGGGACAGACAGACAGTTGCACATGAGTTGCACATGAGAACAAGAATGAGAAATAAATGGATATTAGGAAGTTGCTTAGTAGAGTGTCAGCTTCTGTCCCAGTTGGGCCGCACATCAGTCTCCTTGTGGCTGAGACAAAGGAAACACTTACACATTCCTATTAACAGGAGAGCGCTGGATATCGGGGTGTGTATATATAAGTGCAGGCAGCAGGGAGAGGCTTTGGCTCGGAGGGAAAGGTGTGACTGGGCTTCTCCCTCTCCAGGAATTCCACGTTCTGACTTCTAGAATTTGTGCTCTTGTTTAGCCCCATTTCTGTACCCGAATATCCAGGCTGCCCCCAGTAACTAGACCATTGTCCCTTATACAAGCAAGTTGTATATACAGTGTGTACTATATAGGCAGTTCTTTTTCAGGGTTATGGGTCAGTGTCAGGCCCTGTTGTACTACAAATCCCAGCATGCACGGAGAAGGCCTTTGTTTCTCAGATGCAAATACCAAGTCATTCCTGGCTGGGTCTGGAATCCCTTTATTTATCCCCCTCTATTATTAACTTGTGACGGCAGATAAAAGCTGCTTGTCCAGTCTGTCCTGTTCTCACCTGCTCTTCACTTCTGCAGCAGGATCAACAACATTTGTCTCAGGAACATTTACTGGCCCTTTAAGCAACCTTGCATTGGTATCATTTTATTTTATATATTTTATTTGTCTGTTATTCACTCCTCAGTCTTCTATTAGCCTTCAATTTCAACAGTGCAGCTTTCTATGTGTGTTTGTGCTGCTGCCCCCTGCTGGCTGAAAGATCCCAGTGCAGGTAGAGAGGGGGCTGGGGGTGTATGGGCAGCACAGGGGCCCCATTGTTGTTGCAGCAGGGAATAAAGAGAAGACTATGCACCACAATCATAGTCCACTTGCAGCTCTTTATTCAGTACATTTGTGTCCATGGCTATTAAGGGGCTCATTCATTCTGCTCCAGAGATCCACTCCATTCTCCTACTCACACAGAACCACCATATCCATTTAACCCAGGTATGGCCAATCCATTCCCATCACACCAAGATTAACCTGTAACCCAGAAAAGAGGAATCTCTGCCGCTGGCAGGCTGGTACTTGAGATGCAGTAGAGTCTATAGTCTGTGGCAGGTAAAGGGTTATAACCATCGCCCACACTATGAATGGCTGTAAGAATTCATTTAGATGCACGGTGCATGGCGGCACAGATATCAGTGCAGACTGCAGCATGAACTGGGATTCAGCAGTTTTAAAGGAGAAGTAACAGCTAGAGAGTGCTGTCAGTCAGTGTACTTTATGTCTGCTCTGCCCATTACAGGGGTCCATAGAGCCTTGCGTTAGTATTGCATTGAGACAAGCTGCAAAGTGTCCCCCTATTTTGTACATTGTCACTTGCATGAAATGCTCCTCTGCAGAAGTGCCGGCCGGGGGGGCCTGTGACTGTTTCACCCACGAGAGAGGAAAAGATAAGGAAGCTCAGCTGAGGCAGAACAAGCAAAACCCACTCAGTGTAACAATTACTCAGTATTCCTCCCTCGTACTGAACATTCAATGCTAATAGTGGGGTAACTCTGCCCCCTGCTGCCAGTCTCACGCCAATCAATATCCCGTCACCTCTCGTTAGGGGAATAATTGTGCCCCCCGCTCTCCTATTAGAAATTGTGCACTCGACCCCCAATGATTCCCCTCAGCTGTTATTTGTCACATGCTTTACTATAGGGGGAACTGATGTAATTCTATGGTTTTCCTTCTTGATTTCCCCAGCACCCACTTACTGTACTTATTATCAAATGAGCCATCACACTGGCAGGGCAGCCGCATTAACTCTCTACAACTGGGATACTTCAATTCATACACATTCTTATGTTCTCAGGGGTAGTAGGACCAGGCAATAATGTGGATGAGTGTGTAATAGACACGTAGTAGGTCCAGGAAATAATAGAGATAAGAGAGTAGAAGAGTGCTTGGAGGACCTGATAATAATTTAGATGAGAGAGTGGGAGATGAGTAGTAAGTCCAGACAATGATTTGAATGAGAGAGTAGGGGGTGAGTAGTAAGTCCAGACAATGATTTGAATGAGAGAGTAGGGCATGAGTAGTAAGTCCAGACAACATTATAGGTGGGAGAGTAGGAGGTGAGTAGTAAGTCCAGACAATATTATAGATGGGAGAGTAGGAGATGAGTAGTAAGTCCAGACAATGATTTGAATGAGAGCGTAGGAGATGAGTAGTAGGTCCAGACAACATTATAGATGGGAGAGTAACATAGAAACATAGTAAGTAAAGTTGAAAAAAGACACATGTCCATCGAGGTTTTTTTTCTTTTCCTTTTTTTTCTTTTAATTAACTACCTATCTGCCAGTTGATCCAGAGGAAGGCAAAAAAAACCCATCTGAAGCCTCTCCAATTTGCCTCAGAGGGGGAAAAATTCCTTCCTGACTCCAAAATGGCAATGGGACCAGTCCCTGGATCAACTTGTACTATGAGCTATCTCCCATATCCCTGTATTCCCTCACTTGCTAAACACCATCCAACCCCTTCTTATACCTATCTAATGTATCAGCCTGTACCCCTGATTCACTTCCCAGCTCTCCCTGTAACACCCCTTTCCCTCCTCTAATCTCATTGGCTCCCTCCTGTCTGCTGGGAGGAGCTACTGGTGAATAAAGCATCCGACCCTTCCTTGTCCCTATCTAATGTATCAGCCTGTACCCCTGATTCACTTCCCAGCTCTCCCTGTAACACCCCTTTCCCTCCTCTAATCTCATTGGCTCCCTCCTGTTTGCTGGGAGGAGCTACTGGTGAATAAAGCATCCGACCCTTCCTTGTACCTATCTAATGTATCAGCCTGTACCACTGATTCACTTCCCAGCTCTCCCTGTAACACCCCTTTCCCTCCTCTAATCTCATTGGCTCCCTCCTGTCTGCTGGGAGGAGCTACTGGTGAATAAAGCATCCGACCCTTCCTTGTCCCTATCTAATGTATCAGCTTGTACCTCTGATTCACTTCCCAGCTCTCCCTGTAACACCCCTTTCCCTCCTCTAATCTCATTGGCTCCCTCCTGTCTGCTGAGAGGAGCTACTGGTGAATAAAGCATCCGACCCTTCCTTGTACCTATCTAATGTATCAGCCTGTGCCACTGATTCAGGGAGACAATTCTACATCTTCACAGCTCTCACTGTAGGAGATGAGTAGTAAATCCAGACAATATTATAGATGGGAGAGTAGGAGATGAGTAGTAAGTCCAGACAATGATTTGAATGAGAGAGTAGGAGATGAGTAGTAAGTCCAGACAATGATTTGAATGAGAGAGTAGGAGATGAGTAGTAAGTCCAGACAATGATTTAGATGAGAGAGTAGGAGATGAGTAGTAAGTCCAGACAATGATTTAGATGAGAGAGTAGGAGATGAGTAGTAAGTCCAGACAATGATTTGAATGAGAGAGTAGGAGATGAGTAGTAAGTCCAGACAATATTATAGATGGGAGAGTAGGAGATGAGTAGTAAGTCCAGACAATGATTTGAATGAGAGAGTAGGAGATGAGTAGTAAGTCCAGACAATGATTTAGATGAGAGAGTAGGAGATGAGTAGTAAGTCCAGACAATGATTTAGATGAGAGAGTAGGAGATGAGTAGTAAGTCCAGACAATGATTTAGATGAGAGAGTAGGAGATGAGTAGTAAGTCCAGACAATGATTTGAATGAGAGAGTAGGAGATGAGTAGTACTGTTGGTCCAGACTGTCAGGAATCGTGATGGAATCAAACCCTGATCTTTGTGTTTGGACAATCCTGCATTATACTGGTGAGCCACTGGGGAAGCTTAGTGCTTATACTGGACACTGCCCTGAACAGACTTACTATATTCTTGCAACACGGTTACCTTATCTTGCCTCATTCACTACATGTGTTGTCAGTCAAGCAATCAAAGCCCTTTATAAGCCTGTGCCATCAAACTTTCTGTTGCTTCATCATCTGAGCTCCTGAGCCCGTTCTACCTGTGTAATGCCGATCCCTGTGTTCCCTGCCTCCCTCCCTGTTCACCTTCCTGTGTTCCTCGCTCCTACCTCCCTGTTCTCACCTGGTACCCGACTCCTACTACTCTGGATTCCCTTTTTTCTGACCTCCATCCTCCTTCTCGACCTTGCTCATCTGCTGCTGCCATTTGACCTCAGCCTGCCTTTTGAACTTTACCTGCCGCCAGCCCTGACCATTTTGCCTGTTTCTCGACTTGCCTCTCTCCATTACAGGCCTGTATTTTTCAACTTCTGTGTGTTTGATTATTTTCTCATTTTATTAAATATTTACTTTTTGCCTTACTATGGCTTCTACTTATTGTCCATCCATTCAGGGGTATTACTTTGCAAATAGGCTCCAACCTGGTGGTCACTCACATGTGTCCAGACATAACACCAGACAATGATTTGAATGAGAGAGTTGGATATGGGCAGAATAACCAAGTAGTGATTTAGACGAGAGAGAGTAGGAGATCAATAGGAGGACCAGTAAATGATTTGGATGAGAGTAAGTCCATTTATATATAGTGATCATATCCCCCTTATATATTTATATATAGTGATCATATCCCCCTTATATATTTATATATAGTGATCATATTCCCTTATATATTTATATATAGTGAGCATATCCCCCTTATATATTTATATAGTGATCATATCCCCCTTATATATTTATATATAGTGATCATATCCCCCTTATATATTTATATATAGTGATCATATCCCCTTATATATTTATATATAGTGATCATATCCCCTTATATATTTATATATAGTGATCATGTCCCCTTATATTTATATATGATATCCCCTTATATATTTATATATAGTGATCATATCCCCTTATATATTTATATAGTGATCATATCCCCCTTATATATTTATATATAGTGATCATATCCCCTTATATATTTATATATAGTGATCATATCCCCTTATATATTTATATATAGTGATCATATCCCCTTATATATTTATATATAGTGATCATATCCCCCTTATATATTTATATATAGTGATCATATCCCCTTATATATTTATATATAGTGATCATATCCCCTTATATATTTATATATAGTGATCATATCCCCTTATATATTTATATATAGTGATCATATCCCCCTTAACTGTCTCTTCTCCAGTGTAACAATCCCAACTTGTCTTTCCCCATAACTGATCCCTTCCATTCCCTTTATCAGCTTAGTCTCTCTTCTCTGTACTTTCTCTATTTCATTACTGTCCCTCCTTATATATTTATATATAGTGATCATATCCCCTTATATATTTATATATAGGGATCATATCCCCCTTAACTGTCTCTTCTCCAGTGTAACCAATCCCAACTTGGCCAGTCTTTCCCCATAACCGAGCCCTTCCCTTCATATCCCTCCTTTAAAGTGGTCCAAAGCAGCAGGGTCTCAATCTTGGTCTATAAAGACCCTCTTCCTCCTGGTTTAATGCAGGTCGCAGCCAAAATAAGATCCATTCTACAGACACATTCTAGTTGCACCCTGGTTGGTATCAGGAATGAGAGAGAGACTCTGAGAGCTCATGTGAGAATTCACTATACACTGGATATGGTTGGGTTGTGATACACAAACAGCTCTGTCCCTAAATAACACTGTTTTATTGTGTGTGATTAAACACAACCAAAAGAGATTTCCCCACAGTCTCACAGTGGGTCAAATACAAAACACTTTCCTCCTTGTAACAGACAGAACAATTCATATAACTAATCTATTTCCATACAAATGTAGTGGTGCCTTTCTGCTCAACTTTGTAATTAAAAAAGGTACCCCCCATGCCTTAATGAAAATCTGGGCCCATTGCATTGTATCTATGGAGGATCTCCTCTATGGTCAGTCTCCAGCCAGTACTTACCCAGATTTAAATTGAAATTCTCTCTATTTCCTGATCCTACACTGTTCTCTTTCCTATGGTTAGCTAGGACACCTGGTACAATCTCACACTAGTACCACTCTCTCGCACTAGTCCCACCGCTCTCTCACACTAGTACCACTCTCTCGCACTAGTCCCACCGCTCTCTCACACTAGTACCGATGTCTCGCACTAGTCCCACCGCTCTCTCGCACTAGTCCCACCGCTCTCTCACACTAGTACCGATGTCTCGCACTAGTCCCACCGCTCTCTCGCACTAGTCCCACCGCTCTCTCACACTAGTACCGATGTCTCGCACTAGTCCCACCACTCTCACACTAGTACCGATGTCTCGCACTAGTCCCACCGCTCTCTCGCACTAGTACCGATGTCTCGCACTAGTACCACCGCTCTCTCACACTAGTACCGATGTCTCGCACTAGTACCACCGCTCTCTCACACTAGTACCGATGTCTCGCACTAGTACCACCGCTCTCTCACACTAGTACTGATGTCTCGCACTAGTACCACCGCTCTCACACTAGTACCGATGTCTCGCACTAGTACCGATGTCTCACACTAGTACCACCGCTCTCTCGCACTAGTCCCACTGCTCTCACACTAGTACCAATGTCTCGCACTAGTACCACCGCTCTCTCGCACTAGTACCGATCCCTCGCACTAGTACTGATCTCTTGCACTAGTACCGATCCCTCGCCCTAGTACCACCTTTTTCTCGCACTAGTACAGCCGTCTCTATGCACACTTCTCAGCACCAAATCACACCCCTTGCCTAACCATGGGAAAGAGAGCAGCCCATGAGCAGGAAATGTAGAGAATCCGAGTTCTGTATCAGGTAAGTATTCAGGGGGAGTATATATTAATGTGCCCAGAGATGGTTCATCATGGGGGGGGGCTATAGTAAATAGGCGGAGCTTTCATGCTGAGTGGGCCTTCATCAATGCAATCATTAGAAGGGAAGCTTTCTGGTTTATGTAACTGAACCAAAGGTATCCTTCAACTTTAATTGTGTAATAGTTGTTATATAATTTGTATTTTCACTGAGGGTGCAACTCAGAGTTCACCCCAGCTTGGGCATGCAAGCACCCATGAGAACAAGATGGCTGCTTCACCTGAGGCAGGGCTGTTTGTATTATGTATAGATCCCTGCAGTCCATTTATTTCAGTCGTCTGTCTCCTTCAGACAGAATTGTGCCCCCTACAGACAGGTTTTTAGTTGTATACATAATGTAAAATAAAGACTTTTTTTTGTACTATTCATAATACTTTGGCCTCTGGATTCCATTGATTGATTGACTTGGTGTTCCGCAGTGGTGCCTGCCCGCTATTCAACTTTTTCGTGTGTTGCTCCCCTTTTCTGAAGGTCTGAGGCATGAGCACCCGGATCCACCGTGGAAAGCCGTAAGCTTGTCCTTTTATTCAAATAACCCAGGCTTCCTATGATTCTTATGTATAGCCCCCTACAGATTGGGCACATTTCACATCTCTGGACCACAGTGGAACGTCACTAGTAACCAGCTGAAAAAGGAAAAGCTTAACTAAGTCCAGATCCCAGAATGCCATGGAGAGAAGATTCCCAAAAGCCACTCACTGGTCATTACTGGAAGGCTCTCCCTGGTGCTTGTGCTCAGAGAGTACTTTCCAGAGTATTATAGTTGTCCTTGAAGCTTTTCAACTCCAGGAAATGTTTGGGGCGTTTGCTTTTCTGGCTGGAGGGCAGGTAGGTCACCTGGATGGTGGGAGTGGATGGCACCTCAGAAGAAGCAGTGAGATCTTTAGCTGTAGATTGGCGCTGTTTCTGACTGCCCGCCTCTCTGGCTTGCAAACTGTGGGTACAGAGATGGTTACTGGGTTTACTCTACAGAAGGAGGAAGTATATTCAGTGTGAGACAATGGTGGAACTTACATGACTGACAGTTCTCTAAGGGATTCCACAAACTTCTCATGTTCACTCTTTCCATAGACCTGAGGCAACAATGAGCAAACAATGACAATTAGGCTGTCCCTATAGGTCACAGACCACCACCCCCATTAACCACAGTATGTTAATAATAGGGGTCTGATATTGATGCTGCTACAGCAAGTCCCACTGATGGGTAGAAGACTAAAAGCGGTTTCCTTACCCCAGTGCCATATCGAGCAGTGTCATAACCATCCAGCAGGGAGTCGATTAAACTCTTGCGGATCCCTTTGTACGGCGAGTTGGAGTTCCTAAGATCAAGCAGGAAGGCACGGAAGTTTTTGCCCACCAGAGATTTGGGGTGTTTCCTGTTTTCTTGAAAGGGGATATCTGATAAAGATAAGCTTCTGATGAGAGGATGCTCAATGTGAATTTTGCTTGTGGTGTGCCCAGAACATTCCTTCTCTGTATATTTGTATTTATACATATGGGAGGAGGAGGAGGTGCCATATTGATTCCCTTAGACAGTACAGTATGAGGGTATAGCTTATTGTGTGCCCAGAACATTCCTTCTCTTTATATTTGTATTTATACATATGGGAGGAGGAGGTGCCATATTGATTCCCTTAGACAGTACAGTATGAGGGTATAGCTTATTGTGTGCCCAGAACATTCCTTCTCTCTATATTTGTATTTATACATATGGGAGGAGGAGGAGGTGCCATATTGATTCCCTTAGACAGTACAGTATGAGGGTATAGCTTATTGTGTGCCCAGAACATTCCTTTTCTGTATATTTGTATTTATACATATGGGAGGAGGAGGTGCCATATTGATTCCCTTAGACAGTACAGTATGAGGGTATAGCTTATTGTGTGCCCAGAACATTCCTTCTCTCTATATTTGTATTTATACATATGGGAGGAGGAGGTGCCATATTGATTCCCTTAGACAGTACAGTATGAGGGTATAGTTATTGTGTGCCCAGAACATTCCTTCTCTGTATATTTGTATTTATACATATGGGAGGAGGAGGTGCCATATTGATTCCCTTAGACAGTACAGTATGAGGGTATAGTTATTGTGTGTGTACATGTAACTGGGCACCACTTGTACATTAGAACCCTGATAATACAACTGGGTTGTTGGGAGTCCATTCATTCTATCTTTTCCTTGCCCTTTAAGTGCATACTTTAAGGATTAGTGGCCATATTCAAATGGAAGGGGCCAGCATAGCACTAACTACACAGAGCAGGCCTGTCAACCCTGACTGTAAATTTTAACATAGCCAATCAGCAGCTGTGTTGTAAATCCAGTCACACTGACCTGTATCTTTAATGGCATCCACGGTCTTCATTCTGTATAAATAATTATAGCATCCTGCAACCAAACAAATAGTAAGTGACCAAAGATGTTCTAGCTGAACTGTAACAGCCCAGAAATGATCCTGCAGAGACAGCCGTTAATACCTTCCTGAGCAGGTCTGTCCAGCTGAAGTAATCGCTCATCTCCTGCTGCTAAAAGCTGAGGCTCAAACTTGATGTCCTGGACCTTAGAGAGGCGAATGTCTATCTTGTCCTTCAGCTCCTGCCAATAAAAGACATGAATAAAGGATACGAATGAAGGGGCAGTACTTTCTGTACGAAGCAGCACATACCTTCGGTGCATTGTGTCCCACAGGCACGTGTGGCCCCCGGCGAGACTTCATTGCAAAACGCATGATTTGCCGCTTGACCAAAATGAACAGCAGAACAAAGACCTGTAGAAAGGGAGAGAACACGGAGTTTGTGAGACAATCCCTCCCACTGCTCCAGATACAGGGAACTCTTTCCTGTATTATTATTATTCGCTATAAAACCTCTTCTCATGGGCTGGGATCATTCCTACCCACAATACGAATACGCCAATGAGCGCCGCCATAATCCCCGTGGCACAATCTCACTCTTTATCTGCAGAAACAATGAGCCTTTGTGAATAAAAGGGAAGTGGCCGGTGTTTCCGCTTTTACACCCCAAGTTCTGCTTTGCCTGAGTCACTGGCATTTCCCATGAGGAGACTGGAGTATTGACACACAGACACATGGACCAATCCAAGGCTTGAATATATTGTGCAAGGAAACACTGCTGAGCCCAGAACACTAATGGACACAAGTCTGAGGTAAAAGTCCCCACCACACCCCAATGAAGAATGAGATGTGGCTCCATTTCATCCACATTTTCCTTCATTTAACACAATGTATGAGGCAAAAGACCCATTATAGTAACCATGTCCTCACCAGACTGCCATAGGCCATAACCAGCACCACATTCACCCCAGACAACCAGTTACTGCTCTGCGCCATGTTTCTTTTCTTCTCCCCTCAAGCTACTTCCGCATACATTATACCACGTGACAGCATCCGACTTATTACGGTGAACGCACAAACAGCCAATCAGTGCTGTAGAACGCGAAAGTCATGGAACGCATGCGCGAGCGGCATGACGTCGGGCCGGCGAGCGTACGTGAACGGGGGCGGTGCGCTAGGGCAGGTCACGTGGTGCCAGAGCGGAGGAGCCGCAGGTAAGGACGGAGCTCGGCTCTCGGGGTTTGGGGCGCGAGGAGTAATCGTGGGAGGGGCGGGAGATTTCTCGGCCTAGTGATGAAATACTCGTGAGGGGCGCGGGGAAGCTTCCCGGGACCTCCCGTCCTTGTTACTTACCGCGGCCTAGTGGGTTGATGTCAACCCCGGGCTCGCGTGAAAGGCCATGCCGACTTCATCCGCTTTCACCGGGGGCGGAGACCGGGGAAGTTCCCGTACTTCATTCTTAAAGATGCTTCAATTAAAGCAAGTTTGTGTTTCTTTTGTGTCGGGGAGGCAGCGGTGCCTAAAGTGCCTTGTTACCCGGGAAACTGACCGCCTCACTGGATTTACTCAATCCGCCGCCTCAACTGCCCAGATCCCTCCGCTCTGTCTGACCAATGGGAACCCCGTCTCCTTCCGTGTTGTACAGGGACAGCCGGGACTTGATCTTCTAAATTTGTACCCTGGGTACCCCTGGAACTATAGCAGGGTGACACCCCAATGTTTCTATATATGTGTAACCTTGTTATGAGCTAAGGGGGCCCAGTCTGAAGGTCAGTTAAGGGGAGATTTGGGGTGAGTGCTTATTTGTACCCTGGGTACCCCTGGAACTATAGCAGGGTGACACCCCAATGTTTCTATATATCTGTAACCTTGTTATGAGCTAAGGGGGCCCAGTCTGAAGGTCAGTTAGGGGGAGATTTGGGGTGAGTGCTTATTTGTACCCTGGGTACCCCTGGAACTATAGCAGGGTGACACCCCAATGTGTACCCTGGTAAGTAACAGGGCAGGACCAAAATAAAGGGAGTAATTTGGCTAATTTTGGGTGGCAGAGATATTGGGCAGGGTTGAGCCGATTATGTACATTATGAGGTGACAGGAGTTAGTAGGCGGATGATGCTGGAGTATAAGGTGTAGTAGAAGAGACAGGGTGGGCCTTGCTGGTATCTTGTGTGTGGAGTATTTGCAGTTTAAAGAGAGATGTGGGCTCTAAGGTGTGTAATTACAGATGGCTCCTGTGTTTAGTCTTTCCAAAATATTAATTGTGTGGAACATAAATTAGAAATTGAAGGGGCTCAGCAATAGCAGTGTTTGTGTAACTGATAAACAACTTTACACAGTCATTTACTGTGGGTAAATATTTTTGTCCATAACTATTTACACCAACTGCAGTCACTTCCTCTCTGTAACCTTTAATACTTCCACTCTTCCCTTGAGTCACATTAATTAGGGAATATTTAGGCTCTGGACCTTTACACGTGGGCCCAGGATGAAAATACCCCCTTCCAGTTCAGCAATATCTTGGGTTGCCAGTGTTTTGGAAGCAGGAGGGAGGGATGCAGTTTTTCTATTGGCTGGAGGATAAATGTATAACAGAATTTCGGCATTGCATTTCCCGTGCCCAGAATTAAAGGCTAAGTAAACCTTTAAAAGTAGTGAATGTAAAATTGATGAGGGGGCTATTCTACGTACTTTTGTAATGTACATTCATTATTTATTTTGTTTTTATTCCAAGATATTAAGGGATACATGTACTGTTAATATGAATGAATTGTGTTACAACAGCGCCACCTGCTGGTCAGTTTCCCACCAGTCTGACCAGCAAGTAGTCAAGGAAGTTGTCAGGAGAAAGAAAGAGGCTGATGTTCTTCTGCTTAGGAATAAAATTAGAAACCTTTCTCACATCTTTCCTAAGCAGAAGAACATCAGCCTCTTTCTTTCTCCTGACAACTTCCTTGACTACTTGCTGGTCAGACTGGTGGGAAACTGACCAGCAGGTGGCGCTGTTGTAACAACATTCATTAATAATAACACTATGTATGTATAACTACTTTCAACTATTCTTTTAAGGCCCATGTTGCTAGAGTAAAGCTGCTCATACACTGCTGAAAGCAGCATCTTGGCCCATGTGTAGGACTCACAATGTCCTGCATGATTGGCATCTTATGGGCAAGGACCCATTGATGTTGTCTGA
Source organism: Xenopus laevis (assembly GCF_017654675.1). NCBI lineage: Eukaryota > Metazoa > Chordata > Amphibia > Anura > Pipidae > Xenopus > Xenopus laevis. The sequence continues at coordinate 102,182,835 of NC_054386.1, read as the reverse complement.
CGTACACCATGAAGTTAGAGAGACATTACTGTGAGTCATTCACAAAAGTTTTCTGAGACGACTGCTTACTGTGATGCCTGGCACTTTGCAGCAATGCCACAAGCAAGATATTTTATCTCAGCACAAGTCACATGACTGGGGGCAGCTGGGAAACTGACAATATGTCTAGCCCCATGTCAGATTCCAAATTTAAATCTGTTTGCTCTTTTGAAAAACGGAGGTCACATGGCCTTATGTTTGGTCTCACCCAGTGTGTTGGGACACCCCTACATTCCAGCATTGGAATAAGCCACTTCCTCCTTCTCTCCCTAACTAATAGCTGAAGCCTCTGTGCAGCTTATTTCAGATATTGGCAACGTGGGCCCCTGGTCGGAGCTTAGTACAGCCCCACTTCCCCTTTATTTCTTATTAGACTTCCTGTCATTTAAGGGGCGCCTTAGAGCCAACACAATTGGGGTTGCACGGCGTTCATTATTCATCCCAGCTTTTGTATCATCAGCCGTGCACTTAGTTCAGCTGCAATAGGCAGCTGAACTAAGTCTTCAATTTTTGTGGCGTAACAGAACCTGCTTTCCATATTTAACACTGCAGCTATACTGGGACATGTCAGTGTGGCTGGGAGGGAGTACCTTGGATGGGGTGGGGGGGAGTTGGTTAAACACTGGGGCACTCTTCCATTACTAATGATGGTGTCACTTTCCAGCCAGTTATAAAAATGTGTCGGTATCCCTTTAAAGGAATTCCCAGCTGCCGGATTTGTGTG